>NW_028274756.1:0-15836 GCF_026936395.1 Plectropomus leopardus | reverse complement strand
AAAGTACAGCGTTTTTCTCCATACTAAACTTTGGCCTAAAAAAGAGACATGCAAAGTGAAAATCAGCTCATAATCCTCACTGTATATAATGTATTGACCAAAAACCACCTTGTCCATCATATTAAACCCTTTTCACACTCTTCCTGCATAGAGACCTGTTTCTCAGTCACTGTGGGGAAGAGAGGCAGCTTGGATGAAAGACGCTGTTAGAAATCCGCTTTTGGCGCTTATTCAGCGCAGGCATGCTGGAAACAGGCCCTTTTCACTAAGAGACATGCAAAGTGAAAATCTGCTCATAATCCTCACTGTATAAAAATGTATTGACCAAAAACCACCTTGTCCATCATATTAAACCCTTTTCACACTCTTCCTGCATAGAGACCTGTTTCTCAGTCACTGTGGGGAAGAGAGGCAGCTTGGATGAAAGACGCTGTTAGAAATCCGCTTTTGGCGCTTATTCAGCGCGGGCATGCTGGAAACAGGCCCTTTTCACTAAAAGATATGCAAAGTGAAAATCTGCTCATAATCCATCCATCCATCCATCAATTTTCTTCCGCTTATCCGGGGTCGGGTCGCGGGGGCAGCAGCCTAAGCAGGGAAACCCAGACTTCCCTCTCCCCGGCCACTTCGTCCAGCTCTTCCCGGGGGACCCCGAGGCGTTCCCAGGCCAGCTGTGAGACGTAGTCTCTCCAGCCTGTCCTGGGTCTTCCCCGGGGCCTCCTACCGGTGGGACGTGCCCTGAACACCTCACCAGGGAGGCGTCCTGGAGGCATCCTAGTTAGATGCCGAGCCACCTCATCTGGCTCTTCTCAATGCGGAGGAGCAGCGGCTCTACTCCGAGCTCCTCCCGGATGACTGAGCTTCTCACCCTATCTCTAAGGGAGAGCCCAGCCACCCTACGGAGGAAACTCATTTCGGCCGCTTGTACCCGCGATCTTGTTCTTTCGGTCACTACCCAAAGCTCATGACCATAGGTGAGGTAGGAGCGAAGATCGACTAATAAATCGAGAGCTTTGCCTTTCGGCTCAGCTCCCTCTTCACCACGACAGACCGGTGCAGCGTCCGCATTACTGCAGACGCCACACCGATCCGCCTGTCGATCTCCCGTTCCATCCTTCCCTCACTCGTGAACAAGACCCCGAGGTACTTAAACTCCTCCACTTGGGGCAGGACTTCATCCCGATCCGGAGGGGCACGCCACCCTTTTCGGCTGAGAACCATGGTCTCGGATTTGGAGGTGCTGATTTTCATTCCAGCCGCTTCACACTCGGCTGCGAACCGATTCAGTGAGAGCTGAAGGTTGTGGCCCGATGAAGCCAACAGGACCACATCATCTGCAAAGAGCAGAGACCTAATCCTGAGGTCACCAAACCGGACCCCCTCAACACCCTGGCTGCGCCTAGAAATTCTGTCCATAAAAGTTATGAACAGAATCGGTGACAAAGGGCAGCCCTGGCGAGTCCAACCCTCACGGAAGCGAGTTCGACTTACTGCCGGCAATGCGGACCAAGCTCCGGCACCGGTCATACAGGAGCGGACAGCCCGTATCAGGAGTCCGAAACCCCATATTCGGAAAACCCCACAGGATTCCCGAGGGACACGGTCGAATGCCTTCTCCAAGTCCACAAAGCACATGTGGACTGGTTGGGCAAACTCCCAAGCACCCTCAAGGATCCTGCCAAGGGTCCAGAGCTGGTCCAAAGTTCCACGACCGGGGCGAAAACCGCATTGCTCCTCCTGAATCCGGGGTTCGACTGTTCATGGACCCTCCTCTCTAGTACCCCTGAATAGACCTTACCAGGGAGGCTGAGGAGTGTGATCCCCCTGTAGTTGGAACACACCCTCCGGTCCCCCTTCTTGAAAAGAGGGACCACCACCCCAGTCTGCCAGTCCAGGGGCACTGCCCCCGATGTCCACGCAATGTTGCAGAGTCGTGTCAGCCACGACAGCCCCACAACATCCAGGGCCTTGAGGAACTCCGGGCGGACCTCGTCCACCCAGGGCCCTGCCACCGAGGAGCTTTTGACCACCTCGGTAACCTCAGCCCCAGAGATAGAGGAGCCCACCCCGGGTCCCCAGGCCCTGCTTCTCCAACAGAAGGCGTGTCGGTGGGATTGAGGAGGTCTTAGTATTCCTTCCACCGATCCTAGCGTCCCGAGTCGAGGTCAGCAGCGCCCGTCGCCACCATACACAGTGTTGACGGAGTACTGTTTCCCCCCTCCTGAGGCGCGGATGGTGGTCCAGAACCTCTTGAAGCCGTCCGGAAGTCGTTTTCCATGGCCTCGCCGAACTCCTCCCATGCCGGGTTTCGCCTCGGCGACCGCCGCCGCCTCCGCTTGGCCTGTCGATACCTGTCTGCTGCCTCCGAGTCCCACAGGCCAAGAAGGCCCGATAGGACTCCTTCTTCAACAGCGGCACCTGCCGCGGTGTCCACCAGCGGGTTGGTGTTGCCGCCCCGACAGGCACCAACCACCTTACGGCCACAGCAGCGGTCGGCCGCCTCAGCAATGGAGGCACGGAACACGGCCCACTTGGACTCAATGTCCCCAGCCTCCCCCGGGACATGGTGAAGCTCTTCCGGAGGTGGGAGTTGAAGTTCCTTCTGACGGAGACTCTGCCAGGCGTTCCCAGCAGACCCTCACAATGCGTTTGGGTCTGCCAGGTCTGACCAGCGTCCTCCCCACCATCGGAGCCAACTCACCACCAGGTGGTGATCGGTTGACAGCTCCGCCCTCTCTTCACCAGTGTCCAAGACATACGGCCGCCAAGTCCAACGATACGACTACAAAGTTGATCATTGAACTGCGGCCTAGGGTATCCTGATGCCAAGTGCGCATATGGACACCCTTATCCTTGAACATGGTGTTAGATTATGGACAATCTGTGGCGAGCACAGAAGTCCAATAACAAAACACCACTCGGGTTCAGATCGGAGGCCATTCCTCCCGATCACACCTCCAGGTCTCACTGTCGTTGCCAGCGTGAGCGTTGAAGTCCCCCAGCAGAGCGAGGAGTCCCCAGAAGGAGCACTCTCCAGCACCCCCTCTAAGGACTCCAAAAAGGGTGGATACTCTGAACTGCTGTTTGGACCATAGGCACAAACAACAGTCAGGATCCGTCCCCCAACCAAAAGCGGAGGGAGGCTACCCTCTCATTCACCGGCGTAAACTCCAGCGTACAGGCACCCGAGCAGGGGGCAATAAGTATTGCCACCTGCCCGGCGCCTCTCACCAGTGGCAACTCCAGAGTGGAAGAGAGTCCATCCCCTCTCAAGAAGACTGGTTCGGAGCCCAAGCCATGCGTCGAGGTGAGGCCGACTATATCTAGTCGGAACTTCTCGACCTCGCGCACCAGCTCAGGCTCCTTCCCCACCAGAGGTGACATTCCACGTCCCCAGAGCTAGCTTCTGCAGCCGAGGATCGGACCGCCAAGGTCCCGCCCGGCTGCCGCCCAGCTCACACTGCACCCGACCCCTCGGCCCCTCCTACGGGTGGTGTGTCATGGTTCCTGCTTCCTCCCCCTCCTCCTCACCGCCAGTATTTTTCCACTCACCTTCTCCTGACCTGCTCTCCTGACATGCCACGCCCACCGCTGCAGCCTCCTCTCTCACAGCTGCGGCTCATCGCCAATCAGGCCGGTATTTAAGACACTCCCACACATTCATTCACTGCCAGATTGTTCCTCTGCATTATGCACGACTCTCCAGCGTTTCCCTGCCAGATTTACCGTTGCCGACCCAGCCTGTTCCCGACCAGCTCTCCGTGCCTGACTCCACGTGTACCTCCCTGCCTTCTGTCCCCGACCACGTGCTTCGTTTGGCGTTCGAAATCTGGCGGCTTCACTGGCAAAGACCTCCCGCTCGACCACGGCGATCCTCCTGCCTGCTCCTCGGCGGTACCGTTGTTCTCTCGGACTGTTTTCCCGGCTTGGATCCACTGCCTGTCCCGACCACGATTCAGCGCAATCCCGGCAGACGCTCACACACGTGTTGTCGGCTCGTCGAGCTCTGGGGTTTCCAGCTCTCCAGCCACGGTAGATTCAAGCTTCGTGTCTTCTCCTCGTGGGATTCCCAGAGACTGTGTTTGGGCTCACGGCCCGAAGAGCGAACTGAATAACTGTGAGTTGCTTTTCGTGAGTGTTGGTATTAATAAAAGTCATTACCAACAATCCCTGAGCTTTGGTGTACTGCATCTGGGTTCTACACACACCCGTTTCAGTACAATCTGGCCAGAAATGGACCCAGCAGACGCCAGCACTCTCCAGAATCGTCTACGCTTGGCGTCGAGGGAATGTTGCAGCAACACGAGGCTCAGCTCTCCTCCAGCGGCTGAGGCTCGTCAGTCTGCCTCTGCCTTGGAAAGAGCTCTCACCCTGTTGGCTAATCAGGTCCA
Source organism: Plectropomus leopardus (assembly GCF_026936395.1). Taxonomy (NCBI): domain Eukaryota; kingdom Metazoa; phylum Chordata; class Actinopteri; order Perciformes; family Serranidae; genus Plectropomus; species Plectropomus leopardus. Next base: position 11,445 of record NW_028274756.1, on the reverse strand, counting down.
ACAGATGGCAACCACGCTGACACAGCACGCCGCCCCAGCTGCAAGTTCCGCTCAACCGGCTCCCAGTTCCACTCCATCGCCCAGCTCCGCTCCAGAACCCCGGGTGGGCGCCAGAAACGGTATGCGGAGATCCAGAGGGTGCAACCCGTTCTTGACGAACTGTTCCATCTTGTTTGCTCTGCAGCCTCACACATTCGCCACAGAGGGAGCCAGAGTGGCGTTTGCTATTAACCACCTCACGGGCGAAACACGCCTGTGGGGAGCGGCCGAGTGGGAGAGGGGCACTCCAGCCTGTTCGTCATTCCACGCTTTCGCTGAGGAGCTCTGAAAGGTTTTGGGACTGTTTCCCTGGGTCCCGATGCCACTGGAGGTCTCCTGAACCAGCGACAGGGCGATCGGACCGTGGCTGACTTTGCTATTGACTTCCGGACCCGAGCCCGGCAGAGTGACTGGAATTCGGCAGCCCAATGTGACGCATTCCTCAACGGGTTAGCTCCTTACATAAAGGATGAGCTGATTTCGTTTGATCTTCCCCACTCCCTGGATGGCCTCATTGAACTGACAATCAGGCTGGACAGGCGAATTCAGGCCAGGAGGAGGGAGCAGCGACTAGAGGGAGGCGCTCATGAGTTCCTGTTCATCGTCATGGTCCTTCTGCAACTGCCAGCAGTTCCCCAAACTCAGCTCCTGGTGATGCGGAGCCCATGCAGGTGGAGTCGCACCAGGTTATCTCCAGAGGAGCGAGAGAGGCGGCGTTGGGCTAATCTCTGCCTTTACGGTTGTCAGGCGCGCCATTTCATCTGCGGCTGTCGGTAAAAGGCAGGCTCAGCGGTAGAAGGGGCATCCTGCTGAGCCGTTCACAGAACTCTGCTCCTAGTCTTCGTCCCCTATTCCACGTCCAGTTCCTGCTGAAAGAGGGTTCTCACACCCTCTCCACGTTCATTGACTCTGGGGCCGATGTAAACCTGATCGATGAGGACCTCGCGTTGCAGTTGGATATTGAGCTGGTTCTTCTTCCACGCCCGTTACCAGCCAGCGCACTGGATGGTCACCTCCTGGGGACCGTCACTCATCAGACCACCCCCATTTCCATGCTCCTGTCGGGGAAACATCACGAGACCATCCAGTTCCACGTCCTGAAGTCTCCCAGCTTACCCCTGATCCTCGGATACCCCTGGCTCCGTCGTCACAATCCGCACATAGACTGGTCCACTGGGTCAATCCTGGCGTGGGGTGCAGCATGCCAACAGATCTGCCTCCAACAGCCAGGCGCAGCTAGACCCGTCTCCAGGACCGGGTCCGTTCCAGATCTCTCCGGGTTGCCGCCCGAATACAAGCGACTTCAGGGAGGTGTTCGATAAGTCAAGGGCCACTTCTCTGCCTCCTCACCGGCCCTATGACTGTGCCATTGATCTCCTTCCCGGGTCAGCACCTCCTAAGGGTCGCCTCTACTCCCTCTCTGCACCTGAGAGGGAGGCCATGAAGACCTACATAAATGACCCTTTGGCTAGCGGCATAATCCGCCCCTCCTCATCTCCTGCCGGCCCTGGATTTTTCTTCGTGGGGAAGAAAGATGGTTCTTTACGACCTTGCATTGACTATAGGGGGCTGAATGACATTACCCTGAAGAACCGTTACCCTCTCCCCCTCATCGCCTCTGCGTTTGAACTGTTACAAGGGGCCACCGTCTTCACTAAGCTGGACCTTCGTAACGCCTACCACCTGGTCCGCATCAGAGAGGGGGATGAGTGGAAAACGGCCTTCAACACCCCTACTGGACATTATGCGTATCTAGTGATGCCGTTCGGTCTCACTAATGCCCGGCCGTTTTTCCAGGCCCTCGTCAGCGGCGTCCTCAGAACTACCTGAATAAGTTTGTGTGCGTGTATTTGGGCGACATCCTGATTTTCTTTCGGCCAAAACAGGAACACTTCCATCACGTCCAGTCGGTCCTGCAGCTTCTCCTCAAGAACTCTCTGTTAAGTAAAGGCGGAGAAGTGTCACTTCCACGCATCCTCTGTTTCTTTCCTGGGGTACATCGTGGGTCACAACCGCATGGAAATGGACCCTGACAAGGTCTCGGCGGTGACCTCCTGGCCCGTTCCGGACACACGCAAACAGTTGCAACGTTTCCTGGGGTTTGCCAACTTTTACAGACGGTTTATTCGTGGATACAGCACGGTGGCAGCCCCCCTCACGGCTCTCACCTCATCCAAGGTTCAGTTCCGCTGGTCTCCTGCCGCCGCCGACGCCTTCCGACACCTCAAGGAACGCTTCTGCTCTGCCCCCATACTCCTCATTCCTGACCCAGACAGGCAGTTCGTGGTGGAGGTCGACGCCTCGGATGTGGGGGTAGGAGCTGTCCTTTCCCAACGTTCGGCTGTGGATGAGAAGTTGCACCCATGTGCCTTCTTCTCTCGGCGGCTGTCACCAGCGGAGAGGAACTACGACATTGGCAATCGGGAGTTACTGGCGGTAAAGTTGGCATTGGAGGTGGCGCCATTGGCTGGAGGGCACCAAGATTCCCTTCCTGGTCTGGACGGACCACAAAAACCTCGAGTACATCCGCTCCGCACAAAGACTGAACTCTCGCCAGGCCCGTTGGGCTCTGTTCTTTACCCGCTTCTCCTTCACCCTCTCCTATCGACCCGGTTCCCGCAATGTCAAGCCCGGCGCTCTGTCCCGCCAGTTCCTGGAGGAGGAGGAGGCCACATCCCGTCCTGACAACATTCTCCCTGCTCCCGTCTCCTGGCTGCCCTCACCTGGGACATTGAAGAGCGCATCCTGTCAGCATTGGAGGAGCAGCCAGGTCCCAGCTCCTGCCCACAGAACCGCCTGTTCGTTCCCGATGAGTTCAGGTCGGAGGTTCTCCAGTGGGCCCACGCCTCGCGCCTCACCTGTCACCCGGGGATCACTCGCACCAGGGAGGTCCTACAGCGACGGTTTTGGTGGCCCACCCTGGGCGAGGACACTAAAGACTTTGTTAATGCCTGTCTGGTATGTAACCAAAGTAAAACGCCACGCCAAGCTCCTGCCGGCCTCCTGCACCCACTCCCAGTGCCTCATCGCCCCTGGTCCCAAATCTCACTGGACTGCGTTCTGGGTCTACCACTGTCGGGTGGCAACACAACAGTCCTGACAGTGGTAGACCGGTTCAATAAGATGGCACATTTCGTGCCTCTACCCTAGCTTCCCTCCGCCAAAGAGACTGCGGGGTTACTCTTGGAGCATGTGGTCCGGCTTCATGGCATCCCTTCTGATGTGGTCTCCGATCGCGGCCCTCAGTTCACTTCTACGTTCTGGAGAGAGTTCTGCGGCTCCTGGGGGCCTCAACCAGCCTGTCCTCGGGATATCACCCACAGTCCAGCAGCCAGACCGACGCCTGAATCAGGAGATGGAGACGGCGCTGCGATGTATGGCCGCCAACCAGCCAGCGTCCTGGTCATCTCAGCTATTATGGGTGGAGTTTGCTCATAACACCCTCATCTGTTCCGCCACTGGATTATCCCCGTTCCAGTGCGCATATGGTTTCAGCCTCCGCTGTTTCCTGCTCAGGAGAAGGAGGCGGCCTACCCTTGATGGAGGCCTACATTGGCGCTGCCGTCAGACCTGGTGCCGGGCCAGGCGACTCTTCTACAGGCGGTTGGTGGTACACCTCCTGACCAACCGTCGCGCTCCGGGCTCCCTCCTACCAGGTGGGCCAAAAGGTCTGGTTGTCAACAAAGGACCTCCCGCTGAGGTGGAGTCCCGGAAGCTGGCTCCAAAGTTCATCGGTCCGTTCCCCATAGAGAAGGTCATCAACCCTGTGGCAGTTTGGCTGAAACTGCCCGCTCCATGAGGTCCACTCCACGTTCCCACGTCTCCAGGGTCAAGCCGGTTCGGGAGTGTCCCCTGCAGCGGCCTCTCAACCTCCCCGCCTCCTCGTCTCATCGAGGCGCTCCTGCTTACACGGTGAGTCGTCTCCTGCGTTCCAGGCGCGCGGCAGGGTCTCAGTACCTCGTGGATTGGGAAGATTACGGTCCGGAGGGCGGTCCTGGTACCGGCCCGGCAGATCCTGGGCGGCCAGCTTCGTTACGGACTTCCATCGTCTCCATCCGGATCAGCCCTCGCGCCCGTTCCTGGGCGGGGTCCTCCGCCTCCGCTCGTCCTCCTTCTCCGGTTCCTGGACCGTCGGGGTGGGATCTTCACCTGGGGTTCCGCCTCCCGCTTGGGGGCAACCGTCTTCCGATGGCGGCGATGACGACGATAGCGGCGATGGCGGCGGTGTCGGCGATGACGGCAGTGTCGGCGTTGGGTCGGTGGTTTCTGAGGAGTTCTAGCCCTCCTCCGGGCCCCCTCCGCCCGCCCGTTTTGGGGCGTCGTGGGCCGTCCCTTGGGGGGTTCTGTCATGGTTCCTGCTTCCTCCCCTCCTCCTCACCGCCAGTATTTTCCACTCACCTTCTCCTGACCTGCTCTCCTGACATGCCACGCCCACCGCTGCAGGCGGTATTTAAGACACTCCCACATTCATTCACTGCCAGATTGTTCCTCTGCGTTATGCCACGACTCTCCAGCGTTTCCCTGCCAGATTTACCGTTGCCGACCCAGCCTGTTCCCGACCAGCTCTCCGTGCCTGACTCCCGTGTACCTACCTGTCTTCTGTCCCCGACCACGTGCCCGTTTTGGCGTTCCGAAATCTGGCGGCTTCACTGGCAAAGACCTCCCGCTTCGACCACGGCGATCCTCCTGCCTGCCCCCCGGCGGTACAGTTGTCCTCTCGAACTGTTTTCCGGCCGGATCCACTGCCTGTCCCCGACCACGATTCAGCACAATCCCGATGGCGCTCACCTGCGTGTTGTCGGCTCGTCGAGCTCACGGGGTTTCCAGCTCTCCAGCCACGGTAGATTCAAGCTTCGTGTCTTCTCCTCGTGGGATTCCCAGAGACTGTGTTTGGGCTCACGGCCCGAAGAACGAACTGAATAACTGTGAGTTGCTTTTCGTGAGTGTTGGTATTAATAAAAGTCATTACCAACCTGAGCTTTGGTGTACTGCATCTGGGTTCTACACACCCGTTTCATTGTGAGCCCACGGGAAGGAGGTCCCATGTCGCTTCTTCAGGCTGTGCTCGGCCGGGCCCCATTGGGTATAGGCCCGGCCACCAGGCGCTTCGCCATCGAGCCCCACCCCAGGCCTGGCTCCAGGGGGCCCGGAGACCAGCGTCTGGGCGAGGGGAACTCTGAGCCATTGATCGACATCATCATAGGGGTCTTGTGAGCTACACTTTGTCTGGTCCCTCCCTAGGACCTGTTTGCCATGGGTGACCCTACCAACCGTCTGGTGACCCCGACAACTGAGCTCCTAGGATCAGTGGGACACGCAAACCCCTCCACCACGGTAAGGTGGTAGCTCAGGGATAATCCTCACTGTATATAATGTATTGACCAAAAACCACCTTGTCCATCATATTAAACCCTTTTCACACTCTTCCTGCATAGAGACCTGTTTCTCAGTCACTGTGGGGAGAGAGGCAGCTGGATGAAAGAAGCTGTTAGAAATCCGCTTTTGGCGCTTATTCAGCGCTTGGGCATGCTGGAAACAGGCCCTTTTCACTAAGAGACATGTAGAGTGAAAATCTGCTCATAATCCTCACTGCATATAATGTATTGACCAAAAACCAAGGTTGAGAAGTTCCGACTAGATATAGTGAGCATCACCTCGACGCATGGCTTGGGCTCGGGAACACGTCTTCTTGAGAGGGATGGACTCTCTTCCACTCTGGAGTTGCCACTGGTGAGAGGCGCGGCTCGGTGCCTGCACATTGGAGTTCACGCGGTGAATGAGAGGTCGCCTTCCTCCGCCTTTGGGTTGGGGGCGGATCCTGACTGTTGTTTGTGCCTATGGTCCAAACAGCAGTTCAAATATCCACCCTTTTGGAGTCCTTAGAGGGGTGCTGGAGAGTGCTCCTTCTGGGGACTCCCTCGTTCTGCTGGGGGACTTCAAGCGCTCACGTTGGCAGCGACAGTGAGACCTGGAGGGTGTGATCGGGAGGAATGGCCCCCGATCTGAACCAGTGGTGTTTTGTTATTGGACTTCTGTGCTCGCCACAGATTGTCCATAACGAACACCATGTTCAAACATAAGGGTGTCCATATGCGCACTTGGCATCAGGACACCCTAGGCCGCAGTTCAATGATCAACTTTGTAGTCGTATCGTTGGACTTGCGGCGTATGTCTTGAACACTTTCGGGTGAAGAGAGGGCGGAGCTATCAACCGATCACCACCTGGTGGTGAGTTAGCTCCGATGGTGGGGGAAGGGACGCCGGTCAGACCTGGCAGACCCAAGCGCATAGTGACGGTCTGCTGGGAACGTCTGGCAGAGTGTCCCGTCAGAAGGAGCTTCAACTCCCACCTCCGGAAGAGCTTCAACCATGTCCCGGGGTAGGCTGGGGACAATGAGTCCTAGTGGGCCGTGTTCCGTGCCTCTATTGCTGAGGCGGCCGACCGCTGCTGTGGCCGTAAGGTGGTTGGTGTCTGTCGAGGCGGCAACACCCGAACCAGCTGGTGGACACCGGCGGTAAGGGGTGCCGTCAAGCTGAAGAAGGAGTCCCTATCGGGCCTTCTTGGCCTGTGGGACTCCGGAGGCAACTGAACAGGTACCGACAGGCCAAGCGGAATCGCGGCGGCGGTCGCCGGCGAAAACCGGGCATGGGGAGGAGTTCGGCGAGGCCATGGAAAGCGACTTCGGGACGGCGAAGAGGTTCTGGACCACCATCCGGCATCTCAGGAGGGAAACAGTACTCCGTCAACACTGTGTATGGTGGCAGCGGGGGCTGCTGACCTCGACTCGGGATGTTGTGGATCGGTGGAAGGAATACTTCGAAGACCTCCTCAATCCCACCGACCCGCCTTCCGTTGGGGAAGCAGGGTCTGGGGACCCGGGGGTGGGCTCCTGTATCTCTGGGGCTGAGGTTACCGAGGTGGTCAAAAAGCTCCTCGGTGGCAGGGCCCCGGGGGTGGACGAGGTCCGCCCGGAGTTCCTCAAGGCCCTGGATGTTGCGGGGCTGTCGCGGCTGACACGACTCTGCACTGGGGTGGTGGTCCCTCTTTTCAAGAAGGGGGACCGGAGGGTGTGTTCCAACTACAGGGGGATCACACTCCTCAGCCTCCCTAGTAAGGTCTATTAAAATTACTAGAGAGGAGGTCCGGACAGTCGAACCCAGTTCAGGAGGAGCAATGCGGTTTCGCCCGGTCGTGGAACTTTGGACCAGCTCTGGACCCTTGGCAGGATCCTTGAGGTGCTTGGGAGTTTGCCCAACCAGTCCACATGTGCTTTGTGGACTTGGAGAAGGCATTCGACCGTGTCCCTCGGGGAATCCTGTGGGGGTTCTCCAGAATATGGGGTTTGGACTCCCTGATCACGGGCTGTCCGTTCCCTGTATGACCGGTGCGAGCTTGGTCCGCATTGCCGGCAGTAAGTCGAACTTCGTTTCCGGTGAGGGTTGGACTCCGCCAGGGCTGCCCTTTGTCACCGATTCTGTTCATAACTTTTATGGACAGAATTTCTAAGCGCCAACCAGGGTGTTGAGGGTCCGGTTTGGTGACCTCAGGATTAGGTCTCTGCTCTTTGCAGATGATGTGGTCCTGTTGGCTTCATCGGGCCGCGACCTTCAGCTCTCACTGGATCGGTTCGCAGCCGAGTGTGAAGCGGCTGGAATGAAAATCAGTACCTCCAAATCCGAGACCATGGTTCTCAGCCGGAAAAGGGTGGCGTGCCCCCTCCGGATCGGGGATGAAGTCCTGCCCCAAGTGGAGGAGTTTAGAAATGCGTCGGGGTCTTGTTCACGAGTGAGGAAGGAAGGAGCAGGGAGATGCGACAGGCGGATCAGTGCGGCGTCTGCAGTAATGCGGGCGCTGCACCGTCTGTCGTCAGTGAAGAGGGAGCTGAGCCGAAGGCAAAGCTCTCGATTTACCAGTCGATCTTTGTTCCTACCCTCACCTATGGTCATGAGCTTTGGGTAGTGACCGAAAGAACAAGATCGCGGGTACAAGCGGCGAAATGAGTTTCCTCCGTGGGGTGGCTGGGCTCTCCCTTACGGTGCGTACCCACCAGCGCGATTAAAATGATCACGCCTCAAGATTACATACAAAGTCAATGCAAAGGCGGCGATTTGGCGCCTCATTTTTGCCGGCGGCGCGATGGACGCGAAATTCATGGCGGTAGCGTTGGACGCGAAATCGCTGGCGTCAACGCCTCGCGATCAACGCTCGGTTGAAATAATTGAACTTTGCGGCGTCGTCGGCGTGAAGACACGCCCGCGACAGCCTATCAGCGTTGAGATCGTCATCGGCGTGCTGGCGTATGGGCGTCCTGGTGTTCCCTCGCCAAAATCTAATCAAACCGCCAGAAACAATGGAGGAGCAGCTTATCGTCACCGTCACCGCTCACCCAGAGCTGTACGACAGTTCCTGTCCCTTGTTGCAGGAGGCGGTGGAACTTCGCCGAACTCACGCCGCCTCCGTGGGTAGCATGCACCCAGAACCGGCGTCGGCGCTTAGCCCGCGAGCGGCGCTGGGAACTTCTCCAGAGCAGGTGCAGTGCCGCGATCGTCAACGAGAAGAATGAAATGGCGGAAGAAATGTTTTTAGGCGGGCTCGGCAGCGGTAGCGATTCGTCGGTCCGAGTCCCATTGGGGTTTTTTATGCGGCGTCAAAACTGGGCGTCCGGTAGCGCGGCGATTTCATTTGGTAGCGATGAAATAATTTTCATCGCGTTTGGTGGAAATACCGCGGTTAGAGATAGGGTGAGAAGCTTCGGTCATCCGGGAGGAGCTCGGAGTGAAACGCTGCTCCTCCGCATTGAGAAAGAAACCAGATGAGGTGGCTCGGGCATCTAATTAGGATGCCTCCAGGACGCCTCCCTGGTGAGGTGTTCAGGGCACGTCCCACCGGTAGGAGGCCCCGGGGAAGACCCAGGACAGGCTGGAGAGACTACGTCTCACAGCTGGCCTGGGAGCATCTCGAGGTCCCCGGAAAAGCTGGTGAAGTGGCGGGGAGAGGGAAGTCTGGGTTTCCCTGCTTAGGCTGCTGCCCCATGACCCGACCCCGGATAAGCGGAAGAAAATTGATGGATGGATGGATGGATTATGAGCAGATTTTCACTTTGCATATCTTTTAGTGAAAAGGGCCTGTTTCCAGCATGCCTGCGCTGAATAAGCGCCAAAAGCGGATTTCTAACAGCGTCTTTCATCCAAGCTGCCTCTCTTCCCCACAGTGACTGAGAAACAGGTCTCTATGCAGGAAGAGTGTGAAAATGGTTTAATATGATGGACAAGGTGGTTTTTGGTCAATACATTATATACAGTGAGGATTATGAGCAGACTTTCACTTTGCATGTCTCTTAGTGAAAATGGCCTGTTTCCAGCATGCCTGCGCTGAATAAGCGTCAAAAGCGGATTTCTAACAGCGTCTTTCATCCAAGCTGCCACTCTTCTCCACAGTGACTGAGAAACAGGTCTCAATGCAGGAAGAGTGTGAAAATGGTTTAATATGATGGACAAGGTGGTTTTTGGTCAATACATTATATACAGTGAGGATTATGAGAAGACTTTTACTTTGCATGTCTCTTAGTGAAAAGGGCCTGTTTCCAGCATGCCTGCGCTGAATAAAGCGCCAAAAGCGGATTTTAACAGCGTCTTTCATCAAGCTGCCTCTCTTCTTCACAGTGACTGAGAAACAGGTCTCTATGCAGGAAGAGTGTGAAAATGGTTTAATATGATGGACAAGGTGGTTTTTGGTCAATACATTATATACAGTGAGGATTATGAGCAGATTTTCACTTTGGATGTCTCTTAGTGAAAAGGGCCTGTTTCCAGCATGCCTCGCTTGAATAAGCGCCAAAAGCGGATTTCTAACAGCGTCTTTCATCCAAGCATGTTTGGGCATTTTATAGAGTAATTTGTTGAAAAAAAGGTCTAAAAAGTCAATATTTTGAGTGTTTGAGGCCAAAGTTTAGTATGGACAAAAGCGCCATATTATAGGTCAGGGAAAAAGGTCAAAAAGTGATCTCCCAAATACTGAAAAAAGTCATTGAACAGCATGTTCAGGCTGTTTACAGCAGAGCCTGTTGAAAAAACAGTCGAAAAAGTCAATATTTTGAGCGTTTGAGGCCAAAGTTTAGTATGGAGAAAAACGCCATACTATAGCTCAGGGAAAAAAGTTCAAAAAAGTAATCTTTGAAGCTGAAAAAGTCAAGGAACAGCGTGTTGATGCTGTTTATACTGTAGTCTGTTGAAAAAATCAACGAAAGACTCAGTATGTTGAGCGTTTTAGGCCAAAGTTTAGTATGGAGTAAAAAGCCATACTATAGCTCAGGGAAAAATTCTCAAAAAGTAATCTCTCCAAATACTGAAAAAGTCATAGAACAGCATGTTGAGGCTGTTTATAGTATAGCCTGTTGAAAAAATGGTCTAAAAAGTCAATATTTTGAGTGTTTCAGGCCAAAGTTTAGTATGGAGAAAAGCGCCATCCTATAGCTCAGGGAAAAAAGGTCACAAAAGTGATCTTTCGAAACGCTGAAAAAAGTCAAGGAACAGCATGTTTGGGCATTTTATAGTGTAATTTGTTGAAAAAAAGGTCTAAAAAGTCAATATTTTGAGTGTTTCGGGCCAAAGTTTCGTATGGAGAAAGACGCCATACTATAGCTCAGGGAAAAATGTTCAAAAAAGCGATCTCTCCAAATACTAAAAAAAGTCATTGAACAGCATGTTCAGGCTGTTCATAGTATAGCCTGTTGAAAAAAATGGTCTAAAAGTCAATATTTTGAGCGTTTTAGGCCAAAGTTTAGTATGGAGTAAAAGTCCATACTATAGCTCAGGGAAAAAAGGTCAAAAAAGTGATCTTTCGAAACGCTTGAAAAAAGTCACTGAACAGCATATTCGGGGTGTTCATAGTGTAATCTGTTGAAAAAAATCATCTAAAAAGTCAATATTTTGAGCATTTTAAGCCAAAGTTTTGTATGGAGAAAAACGCCATATTATAGGTCAGGGAAAAAAGGTCAAAAAAGTGATCTCCCAAATACTGAAAAAGTCATTGAACACCATGTTCAGGCTGTTTACAGCAGAGCCTGTTGAAAAACAGTCGAAAAAGTCAATATTTTGAGCGTTTGAGGCCAAAGTTTAGTATGGACAAAAACGCCATATTATAGGTCAGGGAAAAAAGGTCAAAAAAGTGATCTCCCCAAATACTGAAAAAAGTCATTGAACACCATGTTCAGGCTGTTTACAGCAGAGCCTGTTGAAAAAACAGTCGAAAAAGTCAATATTTTGAGCGTTTGAGGCCAAAGTTTAGTATGGAGAAAAACGCCATACTATAGCTCAGGGAAAAAAGTTCAAAAAAGTGATCTTTCGAAACGCTGAAAAAAGTCACTGAACAGCATGTTGATGCTGTTTATAGTGTAAGGGAAAAAA
>NW_028274755.1:0-16630 GCF_026936395.1 Plectropomus leopardus | reverse complement strand
TGGGTAGCTCTGGGATGGTCTGGACCCCGTCTGCGCCTGTGGAGGGTTTGGCTTCTGGCTGGGCTGGGGGCCTGCTCTCCCTGGTCTCCCTGGGGTTTCGCCCCTGGCTGGGGTGGGGTCGGGGGCACTGTGGCCCCCGCCGCCTTCCCACGGGGTATATGGGTTGGCCGGGGGGCGGTGGGCGGGGTCGTCATGGTGGGCCGTGGCCCGCCCCGTTGGGGCCGAGGGTTGGGGGGACTCTGGCCTCTCTGGTGTGCGGCGGGCTCCCTGCCAGGGGTCGGGGCGGGTCTCGGGTTGGTGGGGCCCTGTGGCTGTGGGCTCAGATCGTGCCGGGGTTGGTGGCCTTGGGCTGGGCCAGGCGGCCTCCTGTCCCTTGTCCCCCTCTGGGCTTCCCCCGCCGGGGGTGTTGCCTCTGTGCTCCCTTGCTTGTTCCCCTTGGGTGGGGCGCGTGGCTGTCTCTGGGGCACGTGGTGTTGGGTCTATCATGTTCTGGACGGCATTTGCGTGCTCTGGTGGCTTGGGTCTTGGCCTGCTTGCCCCTGGGAGTTTTGGGGGTGTTGTTACGCCCCCCCCCCCCGTCAACTACAAATCTACTACATCCAATGACAAACCCTCACACACAGACACACACAGACACAGACACACACACACACACACACACACGCGCACACACACACACACACACACACACACACACAGCACACAACTGTTATACAATCACACACGTACAACAGTTACAAATATGGATGTTATCCATGTCAGGGTTATGCTGGGTAAGTTATGCAGTCTGTGTTTTTTTGTGGGGGGTTCTTTTGTTTGTTTGTTTATTTTTTTTATTATTTACTTTATTCTATTTTTTTCTCTCTCTAATAACTTATTTATTTATTGTTATAATTTCCTTATCATGTGATAAGAATCCAGCGTTAACGCAGCACGTTAACGGCGTTAATTGCCCAGCACTATATGATGTCAGTGTAGAATGTTACAGTTCTAGAATGTTTATGTAACTGTAGAATGTCACAGTTCTACATATTTTATGATGTATCTGTAGAATGTTACAGTTCCAGAATGTTATGATGTCAGTGTAGAATGTTACAGTTCTAGAATGTTATGATGTAACTGTAGAATGTTACAGTTCAAGAATGTTGATGTTACTGTAGAATGTCACAGTTCTAGAATGTTGATGTACCTGAAGAATGTTACAGTTCTAGAATGTTATGATGTTACTGTGGAATGTTAAAGTTCTAGAATGTTATGATGTAACTAGAATGTCACAGTTGTAGAATGTTGCTGTTACTGTAGAATGTTACAGTTCTAGAATGTTATGCTATAACCGTGGAATGTAAAAGTGATAGAATGTTATGATGTAAGTGTAGAATGTTAAAGTTCTAGAATGTAATGATGTAACTAGAATGTTACAGTTGTAGAATGTTGCTGTTACTGTAGAATGTTACAGTTCTACAATGTTATGATGTAACTGTGGAATGTTATAGTTCTAGACTGTTCATGTGACTGTAAAATATTACAGTTTTAGAATGTTGGACTGTAACTGTAGAATGTTACAGTTCTCGAATGTTATGATTTATCTTTAGAATGTTACAGTTCTAGAATGTTATGATGTAACTGTAGAATGTCACAGTTCTAGAATGTTGATGTGACTGAAGAATGTTGCAGTTCTAGAATGTTATGATGTAACTGTGGAACGTAAAAGTAATAGAATGTTATGATGTAAGTGTCGAATGTTAAAGTTCTAGAATGTTATGATGTAACTGTAGAATGTTAATATTCTAGAATGTTGCTGTTAAGCTACATCTACATACACAATGTTACAGTTGTAGAATGTTGCTTTCACTGTAGAACGTTACAGTTCTAGAATGTTATGATGTATCTTTATAATGTTACAGTTGTAGAATGTTGATGTAACTGTAGAATCTTATAGTTCTAGACTGTTCATGTGACTGTAGAATATTACCGTTTTAGAATGTTGGAATGTAACTGTAGAATGTAAAAAGTAATAGAATGCAAACAAACAATGCATTACTGTTTGTCGTACTGTGTTCATTCAGATCACACAGAAACTTGACCATGCCTTCATGCGGTTCCCATCAACATGATCTTGTAGCTCAGCAGAATCTCCAGGGCCACAAGCACCAGTGTCATCATCTTACCCCACATCCTAAACATAATCAAAAGGATCAGTTAATTGGTGTTTGTATTGAATAAACAGTTTAGAAAAAAAAAGAACACCTCAATGTGCTTTGAATCAAAGCAAAGCAACAAAGTAAAACACTAAACTCTGACTAGGCAGCTGTGATCTATTCTGCCCTCCTGTTCATTCATATTGTGTCTGTGTGTGTCTGTGTGTGTGTGTGTGTGTGTGTGTGTGTGTGTGTGTGTGTGTGGATAGGGGTTCTTTTGTTTATTTATTTGTTTTTTATTATTTACTTTATTCTATTTTATTTTTTTTTTTTCTCTCTCTAATTATTTATTTATTTTTTCTTTTCCTCTTTTTTACTCACTCGTTTCCTGCCTGCTTCCACCGTTAATACTGTTGTAAATTCTTGCAGCTGTCATTATTGGTCCGTGTACGTCGCGGCCATTCATTTTCCTCTTTTGAGATTTCAAAATAAAACGAAAAATAAACCGTTTCCCGTTTTTTCTGTGATAATACAAAATGAAAAAGCGGAAAACGGGCCGTAATACATTATCCATTATCCGTTATCCGATTTAATTAGGTGTGTTTGTAAATGGAAATCACAATTAAAATACACCCGTGGAAAACTTATTCTCGATTTCCTGTTCATTTTGGTTCCGTGACCGGAAGTTGTACCACGCGCTAGCCAGAAAGAGAGGGCACGTCATCAGAGGGCGTCAGAAAACTCAGACCCACCGGGCTCACACTTTTAAATATGTCTCTGGATGGATATGCAGATTTTCTTGTGGAAAATAGAAGAAATGGAATGTCCTGTTGTGATGTCGCTACTGCGTTATGTACCCAGTTTGGAAGGAGACGGGGTTTTTCAGAGAGGAATGTGTGGAGGTGGTGCGCTGAGCACGGGCTTGTCAGGGACTTTTGTCCTGATAGCCAACTTGCAGTTGAAGTCGCTCAAGGTATTGCTGAGGTAAGACTGTTTTTTTTTTTTTTAATTATCCACCGTACATGATCACAGTTTTTTTTTTTTTTAAAGTGTATAAATGAATGATACCCCTATAAAAACTTGATCACAGGTAAGCATAGAAACACGTAGGCTATCACATGGTTGTGCTCAAGGGTGTAGGTGTAGATAATAAGCTAGCTTTTGAAGACTGACTTTGTGCCATCTTTTCTTGGATGAATAATGCAATATAAAACTCTCACCTGCTCCCATAGTCCATAACGTTACAAAGGAAAGCACAACAGGACTGACACTAATGTTTTAATTGTCATAATCATCACAATCTTTCCATGCAGTTTGTGACTCTATGTATTATGCATTCTATAGAGTTCAAATGATGACTGGACATCTCTCCACAAAAGGAGTTAAAGCTTCAGAGGGCAGAGTGGGCAAAATTTTGAGAAGTGTTCATCAACCCTATCACACTGAAAGACAGCGAGTAAGATCAATTAGTGTTGTCCTTTTCTGCATTTTAATCAAACATGGACTCTACCATTACAGGATTTTTAAAATGTATTTATTTTTTATATTTTAGGGTGCCAAAAATCTGAACCCTGTAGCCTACAATGCTGAATATATGGGCCACAAGCTGCATGTCGATCAAAATGAAAAGCTTGTTATGTTTGGGGTGACCCGTGTTATGGCTATCGATGGTTTCAGTAAGAAGGTTGTCAGTCACTCCACCATGCCAGTAAAGAACAACATCATCATTTATGAAGAAGTGTACAGGTAAAATAATCTAACTAGTGTTTTATTGCTATAGTGTAACTATTGCTATCATTCAATTTTGACAAAAATATTTTTTTGTGCCTTTGTTTTAGAAATGGTCACTTTAGGGATCTATGGGTTAATACTGTTTGACTCTCCTGTTGTCCTCTTGGGTCAAATTGACCCAATCTATTTTGACTGTTCTTTCCTTCCTCCATCCTCCTTCCCCTGCATCCCTTTTTCCTCCTTTCATACCTCCTTCTCCCTTCCCTCCCGCCTTCTTCTTTCTATCCTTTCTTTTTTCCTTCTTTCCTTCTTGCTTCATTTCTTTCATCTCACCTTCCTCCTTTATCCTTCTTTCATTCCCTCCTCCTTCTCTCTTTCCTTCCTCCTTTGATACCCCCCTCTTTCCTTCATCCCTTTCCTTCTTTATTTCATCCTTCTTTCCTTTCCTCCCTTCCTCTCTTTTTTCCTTCTTCCCCTAACAACAGGAGAGTTAATTTGATATAAAAGGTCATATTTTTTGTTTGTTTATTCTCAGACCTGCTGTGCTTTCCTATGGACTATGGGACCAGGTCAGAGTTGACTGTGGGAGAGAGTTTTACCTGATGTTATTCATCCAGGAAATGCTGGCAGAGCACAGACACAATCTTCAAAGGCAGCCCTACATTCAGACACCTTCTACAAGGGTAAGTGTGTCAAGCTGTCCTGGTGTCTTGGAATTGATGCATACTTCTAATGAGAGCATGCAGACTGACACTGTCCTTAAAACCCACACAGAACCATGTGATAGAGAGAATGTGGGTTGAGGTGAATCTGTGAGTCAACTACCCATTGAAGACGGCTTTGGTACAGCTGTTGGACCAGGAAGAACTGGATATGGAGGACAACTTATCAAAGTATTGCGTATCAAACCTCACCTGCCAGATGGCTAGGATTGGCCTCACAAATGTCGTAGAAGCATGGAATGCACACAGCATCCCTGGTATGATTCTGCTAGAGATCCAATTATGTTTTCAGCTCCCATCCAATCCCAGAATTTGGATCTCTGCCAATACTGACACAAGAGCTTTTTTTTCTTGAATATAGAAGAGTTTTGCAGTTCAACTGTATTCTCAAAAACAGATGGGCCTCGAAACATCTGAACAAGAATAAAATAACACAAAATTACGTTCAAATTCAGTATTGACAACTCAAATTTCTAAAATGCTGATGATTGCTCAAACAATTTTGCCATTCAAGTTTTGACCCATCACTGTAATTCCTTCAGTCTCACTACTCATTGCCCTGTCTTGCAGGTAAGGGAATCCCAAATGAGCTGGCTAAAGAAGGGTGTCCTGCCAAACTTCCCGAGGATCTCCTGCCTGTTGGTGGTGTTGCAGCTGATCTGTATCAGCAGGAGTTGGGATCCGCCTTGAAAAGAGAATCCATTTTTGGATGTGTCCCTTTCACCTCTCAAGAAGCTCAACAAATGGCTGAAACTGAGTTTAATTCCCACTTTGACTTGCTGTCACTACACCAAAATGTGGTTCACAATAACTATGGCCCTTTCAAAGATGCAGTTAAGTGTCTTATTGCAATCACCAGAAGATGTGTGTGACCTGTTACAGTGAAATGCATTGTGAATTTTTTTCTTTAGAAAAGTATTTATTTCACACAGTAAACGCTCTGTTAAACAGTACACTGAACTGTACATAAAGTGCACTACAAATTTTAAAATAAACAAATGGCACTTACAATCTCACAGTTCTCAAAGTTCTTTTTTGTTCATGTAACCAGGCTGTGCTCAAAATCAGATATACTGTACAGACTGTAGCATCTGAATCGGTTTTAACTATTCCCTTTATAAACTTACATGGAGGACAGCTTAGAGGTAGCTGATGTGATTTAACATTTAGTGCAGATCCAGAATAGGTTACTCCTCTTCATGGAAAGCTGCAGACACTGTGTACAAGACAGCAGAAAGACCCTTGACCTGGTTGAGCTTGGAGGCAAACCCATCTTGTCTGCATTTCAGACAGAGATCTGAAGTTAACAGCCAATGCTCCACACATGTACGGCATCCAAGCAGAGACTCACAGCAGGTGGAAAACATGGGCTCCTTCATCACAGCTGTAAGGTTTAAACAAAGAAAACATATGCAGAAAACAGATATGAATGGGTACTTTGAATAAAAAATAAGAATATTATCTGAAGGCTGTATTGTGTTCTGTTGTGTATTGTTACATAATCATACCTCGACAAACCATACAGGTGAAGGCATCCTTAATAGGGTGCAGAGAGGCAGCAGCTACTGCTGCACTTTTGGCCTTGACAAGCTCAGACAGCTGGTTTATTGTTGAGGTGATGTCAGGGAGCCTCTCAGCAGCTTGCTTCAGGTGCTCAATGTTACTAATGACTTCTTCTAGGCTTGAACTGTCTTGAGATTTTGAACTACCTTGGGACCTTCGACTTAACAGAAAAATAACAGACTCAAGATTTCTCAATGGTGCACACCAACAAATGTTTAAAAATCTTTCTGAATATTTACTCATTAAAGGCATCAACTTGGGAGTTTTCCAGACAAAATACAGTAAGTTTGGCAAACTGCCTCAAATCATAATGACTTCATACAGGATCAACACAAACAAATTCTACCAAAATAGGTTTAAATACTAACTAGGGCTGCGAGCTTAGAGGCTGAAATCTGGTATGGTGGCGTGTGTGTGTGTTTGTGGATGCAGGAACCTGAAATTTGGCATGAAGGTCAAGTGTGTGAAGTCGAAATGGCTAAAAGGGGGTGTTGGAAATTTCAAAATGTAGGGTGGCTGAGCAGGCTGGGCTGGCCCTACCATCCTGCATTTCAGAAATGTGCATATCATGTGGTTGCAGCTATTGCAAATTAACACTTGCTTTGTTTAAAATGATATGATTTCATCTTCACATCAAATGTTGTATGACCTTACTTTGGCTCTTCTTCCATTCTGTAACTCCACAAAGTCATAGTCAGTGATGGCATAGACCTACCTGGAGTTTGAGATCCAGTACTTGGAACCTAAAGAGTCAGACAACATTAACTTCACTTAATGTATTTCAAATCTTTAAAGTTCATTAAAAAACACACAAACAATTTCTGATCATACAACTTACTTCTTATGCCTTCGCAGTCCAAGATTTCATTTCCTTGGCTGTCTGTTAGGGTAAGTGACTCATCAGAGTTTATGGCAGCCTGCACCTTTGCAGTTCTTCCTTCAACATTTGCCTCAGCTTCGCGAATGGCCATTGTCATGGAAGTACTGAGCTTGCCATTCACTATTTCACCAATATGGACTGACCTGGGTATAAATCACAGATGGTTCAAAATCACTATTGAGTTCATCCTTAAAGAAAATCTGGTTAAATGTCTGACTTGAAGGCAGTGTTCTTTTTTTTGTAACGGTAAATATATCATAGGATAAAAGTTTAGCAGCAGGGATCAGCTGCATATTGTATGTACTGTAGCTATGGAATGATTTTGCTGGGATCTTGGCACCAGCTCGTGGAATTCCATGTGAAGTTTCACTTTCATTAGACGTAGAAGCAGAAGATGATGAGGCTCGGTGCATGAAGTGAAAAGAGGGGACAGCAGCAATGGGTGGAGGTGCTCTGCTTGCAGGTGGCTGGCTTTGCTCTGGCTCTCCATGGAGTTCATAATGCATGCGATTGTTAAGATCGAAGGTGGAAAAATGCCCCGCTGCCTCTGGCAGAATGGCTCTGTTTGCATCATCTGTAATGTACAGACTACTGGCACTGACCTGTTTAACCGGATAGAATGAAAAATGCAATTTATTAAAAGTAACACAAATGCTACGGCCACGTCATTACAGTGTAACATGTTCACACATAAGATAAAATGTATCCCCAAGTTACTTTTGTTTGTTTGTTTTTTTTTCCTTTTTTTGAACAATTAGAAACACAAACTCTCAATGAGGACAGTAAACACAGATTGAAATCAAATACAGCACAAGAAACAAAAAAGGTCATTCATGCAAGGACAACTAAATACCGCACCACAACAAATTAAAGTGCATCCAGGCTACAGTGGGAAGACAAGCCTAAACAGTAGCCTATATAGATGAGGACATTTCAATACTTATGACTTTGCCTCCCAAAAATATCTATGTATATTTACACTGTTATCTATGAAGTTGACTTTTTTTCTCCAAATCTGTATGACGTTTCTCATGAAAGGAGACAGACTTGTGATACCATCACCTCTGAGAGGAGACGTTCTGCAGCGTCTGCACGAAGGCCATCAAGGGATCTCGAAATGCAGGGCTCGAGCCAAGGAGTCAGTCTGGTGGCCCGGCATCGCAGCACAGATAGGCCAAATGGTGGACAAGTGTGAAACATGTCAAAAATACAGACTACACAACCGTGAACCACTGTTACCCACTCCACTTCCACACCGCCCATGGCAGAAGGTAGGCATGGATCTGTTTGAGTGGTCAAAGAAACAGTACCTTTTGATCATTGACTTTTTCTCAAGATATATTGAAGTAGCACAACTCAAATACATGTCGGCAGAGGTCACTATCAGTGCTGTTAAAGAGGCCTTTGCTAGACATGGAACTGCAGAGACTGTGATATCAGATAACGGGCCGCAGTTTTCATCAGAACAGTTCAAGCAGTTTGCGAAGGAGTACCAGTTCAGGCACATCACGAGCAGCCCCTGGTACCCCCAGGCCAAAGGGGAGGCTAAACATACTGTTCATATCATCAAGGACTTGTGGGAAAAAGGACAATGACTTCAACAGAGCACTGCTGGTGTACAGAGGCATCCCGGTGGAACATGGATCCTCGCCAGCTCAGCTGCTAATGGGGAGAAACCTGCACACCTCTACCTCAGCCCACACCCAAGCTGGATCCTAAGTGACCAGACTTGCAAGGTTTACGAAAGAAGGATGAGGAGGGGAGGTGAGGGCAGGCAAAACAATACAACCTGAACCACCATACCAGACCACTTCCAAAACTAACAACTGGGACAGAAAGTTTGGATTATTACAGAAGGAACTACAGGAGCAGTAGTTAGACCTGCCAGTAATCCCAGATCTTACATGGTTGAGACTGACAGGTTTTCTAAGAAGAAACAGGAGTCACCTTAGAGCTACAGATTTCTTTCCACGGTTTGGTCAAGTTGTAAGACCTCCTTATAGGCTAGATTGGTGAAATAGAGGACACCTGTTTGTTTAAGTGATAAAACGAATGTTCAAAATGCTGTTTATGCAGTTCTGAGACAGTTTGTGTTTATGGTGTTAACAGAAAGAAAACGGAGAAGCATTACAATGTTTATGTTGAAATGAGTATACAGTACATTAATGTTCATACAAGCTGTCAAATGCTTTATTGTTGTTTGGTTGAAAATGAGTATGACTTTAGCTAAAAGGAGGAGGTGTAATGGTAGGATTGTTACACTAGACGTCCCATAATGCTTTGTGCCTACGGGGGGGGGGGCACTCCCTGGTTTTGGATGAATACAGACATTCTGACAGAAGTCCAGCGAGTCCCATGACATTCTTATACAGTCACATAAGGTTCCATCAAAAGTTGATAGGGCAGATATTTGAATGAAACATCACCACCAAGAGTGTCAGCGATCAGCTCAAGGTCATCTAGAGTCACCAAAGCCACCAGGGCACCTCAAGGGGCGACCTCGCATGGGTTTTAGGTCTGATAAATGCACGCATCCCCAGGGGTCAGCACTTGTTGGCATGTATTGCTCTGGAATTGCCACAGTTATCCAGGAAAAGTTGGAGCGATCAAAGGAACCATAACTGATTTAATGAGCCATTCACAGTGTCACTGTACTGGCCATGTGTATTTAAACTTGAATGGCTTAACCTTTGAGACAAGCATATGCTACTGGCAGGATCAACCAAGTCGCCCTCTGGCCAGGCAAGGGTGCTCTGAGGTCACCCTGTCTCTATCTGGCAGAGGAGCCAGAGAAGCCAAGTCTTGGCCATTTTGGTTTCATTATGCACCAGCTGGATGTGGTCAGTTTCCCAGCAAGAGCTCATGCTTCCCAGATCTCCATCGCAGCAGGCAATGGAGACTGGCATAGGACAAATGGGACTTCTTGATTCTGCTTAGGATGGGGCCTGCATGGCAGGAGCGTGGAGGGGGGTGTTACACCCTCATACGCTAAACCCTCCCAGCCATAGAGGTGAACCCGCTGGCCAAAGGAACCGCCCGCCCAAACTCCGGCGCTAGGCCGGTCGGCGGGGGCCCTCCAAAGACAGGTCACATATGACAGTCGGTCAGTATGACCACAAATAGGTGGTGGTGGTGGTGGTGGTGGTGCTGGTGCCACAGCTTAACCGAGACTGCCTCCTGATATTGTGCAGGTACGAGCCCTAAAGACCCGGAGCTGAGAAATGCAGATTGCATGGTGTTCAGCTAACAGTCTATGGGTATGTCATTATGGAGCAGTGCATCTGCGGAGTTAACAACCCTGTCAACGTGCAATATTATGCTGTTTTTGGCCATTATACTGACTTTCCTCGTCTCTGTCCCTGAGACACCATCTCGCACCCTGGTACACCGCAGAGAGATTTGTACCCTGGTACACCGCAGACCGTTTCTTCCCGTGGAGAGTTTCTTGCCCTGGTACACCGCAGAGAGTTTCTCAGAGCAGCAGAGGCGTTCCAGAGCTCTCTGTCGAGAAAGTACCATCGAAAGTTGATAGGGCAGACATTACATTATATATTGTAATGTCTGTTAATATTATCAAATGTAATCATTAACCATTTTCAAATATATTTTTCCTTATTGAAAGACTGACTGAGGAGCTGGAGCGTCATCACTTGATTGTGACTGGAGCTCCTCAAAAATTCTCTTATTTGGGGAAGCCTCTGCACATATGGTGAGGCTTCCCCAAATGAGTGAATTGGAGCCCTAAATGTTCAGCCTGTAGGTTAGGGGATTCCTTCCTTCAGACAGCTTTAAAACCTGTCAATATATTTTATGAACGCCCAGGACCTGTAGATGTGATTTAATATTTAAATGGGCATGGTACTCCCTTCTAGTGAGATTTTTCATGACAAATGGACATGCTTTCTAAATTTACCATCACAAATTTGAATAGTCTGCCCATAGTTTTAGGGTCCAGCTTCATTCAGAAAGCTTTAAAACCTGTCTATATTTATATTTTCTGAAAGCCCACCACCTGTAGATGTGATTTAAATTAAAATATTTCATGGTAAACCCTCCTAGTGAGATTATTTATTTCAGAAATCTCAATAGTCAGAATGTAGTTTTAGACTAATCCTTCATTGAGAAAACTTTTAAACCTGTCTCTACTAATATTTCCTGAGAGCCCAGGACCTGGGTGGGTGGGGAGTTACCTGTTAATGTGAAATGTGGGTGGGGCTGTAAGGTGCACAGTACAAATACAGGAGAAACTTGGTCACTCACACAGACCTAGAGTCAGACCTCTAGCTGTAAACTACACTGCACCAGAGATTTTCATTTTTCTTGCTACTGAAATGGCTCCAAGGTAAGTAACATTAATACTTGCTTAGATACTGGATTGTAAATAGGTGAAGATGGTTCTGCCTTTTTATTTGTCAAGGAAACCTACATCCAGACACTATCTGCTGTGCCCATTGTGTCTGCTTTTGCAAAGTTCAGAGTGCATGCTTAGCTTTTGAGTTAGACCAACTGTGTTTTTCAGATTGTATATTTCATGCACCTTAATTAGTGCATGTTAAGTAAACTATTTTTATTCTTATATTAACCACACTATCCTTACTGTCTTTTTGTCCAGGAAACCTTCAAACCGACACTGCCTGCTGTGCCCAAAGTGTATGAGGACTCAGGAGGCCCTCTCAGTCCATCTGCGGAGGACTTGCATGAAGAACAGCACTGAAGCAGCCATTGAAGCTGTGGTGAAAAAGGCCAAGTTAGACGTTGTTGACCTCCTGAAGAATGGCAGGACTTTTAATTATAAAGTCCTCAGACAAATTCTGGCAGATGCATGCCCATTGCAAAGGTAGGTGGCTTTACTTCAATATTACCTCCTCCTTCCTCACTGCTCATGCCCCCACTCCCCATTTTCAAATATTTTGTTTTACTATTTCTTTGAGTTTTAGTTTCACAAAGTTTATTTCATTAACCATTTCCAAAAACCTGAGGCATGAGGATGAGGCACTGCATACAGAGTGCAAGCATTTCATTGATTTCATTGGTTCTCTGCAGAAAGTCACATCCAAGCAAGTCAGCAAAGAGATCGCCCGGAAGAGGTAAATTTAAGTGTTTGTCCCCATGTAAATGGATTACACTACAGAACTGGCAGTCCTCTCTCTCCCTGCTGCAATATGATTTCTTAACACAGTTGATTATTTTTTTTTTCTCATAGGTATAACATGTTGATTGACGAGCAACAATTAACACCGGGTGACTGCCGAGCTGTGCTGGTGAGGGCCAAGCCGCACTTTTTGGAGATTATGAAAGAGCTGTCTGACAGTTGTTCTGGCACCCTGGAGCCTGCCCAGGCCATCTTTGTGGTGTACTACCTCGAGGCAATAATCATCCTGCAACACCTCCAACGACCAGGCGTGGTGGCGTCTCAACCAAAGAAAGATAATCCAGAATACGTAAACCAAAAGCGAACATGCAAAACAACCCAAACATAAAGCAAAAAAAATAAAGCAACAACTATCAGAAGTAACTAAACCCCAATACACATGCAACACAATAGTAAAGAAAAAGAAACTAGATAAGATTGACAAGAGCCAATGTTGATGATGACCGCAAAACTTTATGAAAAGCACACAGAACCATGCAGCACTGCACATACCCGGGATCGGCGAGCCGAGCGATCGGGCCGCGAGGCGATCAGGTGAAGCTACTGGTGGAAGCTTCGAGGAAAGAGAGCTCCCAGGGCACAACCACCCACCTTTATAGACTGCGCCCCCAGCAGAGACATGCTGACCCTGCGGCACTAATTAAGACACCGCACAGCTACAGCCATACTGCTACATTCTACCCCCATCAATTGCGTCGTCGCCCCGACGATGAACAACTAATCCAAAGGATCACCCAACTAGCTCCACGGCCTAAAGAGTGCGTTAACAGTGTTCGGCACTGAGCCAGAAGGATTTTCAACCCCAGATGCTGCGGCCCTACAGGCCTCGGGAGGTGATGGATGTTGGGGTGCTGGCCAGCATTCGACCTTGTCGACCGTCGTAATCCACTGTCACCAGAATAACCGGTTGGTGGAACAGTCAGAGAAACAGAGGGTAAGTCTGCCGCTCCAATGGAGGGAGCGTCCAAACTACAGTAGGAACAAAACACAGAGGAGGGAGTCGCTGCTACTGCGCCGCGTGGTCATCTGCACGACCATCACTTCAGAGGGAAGAGTATGCCTTTGATTGCACATATATATATTATTTTTTTCTAGGTCATATGACATATCTTTTTGACATTAAATGGAGAGTAATTGCTGTTTATAAGATTTTTTTTTTTAATGGATATTTTTAACTTTTGATCATAGATAGATTTGGTCTCATACCCGCTAACCGTAGACAGTACTGTCCACTGTGACTAACCTTCGCCGGTGTGTCCGTCCTGCCGACAACAACTCATCCTCTGATGGAGGCCGATCAAGAGCGTGGAGCGTGGATCCGGGCTCAGGCTCTCTAACCGCCGCTTTTGGATGTTCTTTGTCTCCTCCACAGGAAGCCAATTCACAACCCCTCTAATGACCTGATGCGGCTGCAGCAAAAGTAAGTGAATCATTTCCCCTCTCTGCTCATGTGCTGTTCATCACCGTCTCAGATGAGATGTCTCGATACATTTCTAACATACTGTTCAAACTTGCATTTTAGATACGATCTCCCGTGCGTGACCAGCCAGATGGCGCGCAGAGCATTCGAGACGGCAGCTCAGTACTTGCCGGAAAGTCAGAAGTCACTGGTGGCCGATTACCTGACTCATTCGAGTGCGACTGCTGAGAAGCATTTCCGCATGAAGCAACGTGACCTCACTGTGAAGACTTCTCAGCTGTTGAGCACGATGAGCAAAGTTTCAAGGTGAGCATGTTTTATATTTGCACAACACAATGCAAACATAACCAAACACACCATAATCTATATTTAGACAATCTGAAAGTCTAATGCTTTTCTTATAAT
The DNA here is from genome assembly GCF_026936395.1 of Plectropomus leopardus. Taxonomy (NCBI): domain Eukaryota; kingdom Metazoa; phylum Chordata; class Actinopteri; order Perciformes; family Serranidae; genus Plectropomus; species Plectropomus leopardus. Next base: position 2,619 of record NW_028274755.1, on the reverse strand, counting down.
CTCAGTAATTTCTTTTGTTTCATGTAGTGCTGAGGCTTCTGGGGAAGGTACTGGATGTGAGCTTTCTGATGCCTGTTCCAGCCATGCTGTCCAAGACTCACCAACCAAACAGCCAGTGATCTGTCTGCCAAGGCTCCCTGCTGATAATGAGAAGGTCAAATTCTTCACCGCATTTGAAACCCTACTGAAAACGTACCCTCTTTCACTGTCTGGGAAAGGGCCACACGTGAAACACCGGCAGGATGTGTCTGAAGAATTTGAGTGGAAACTTTACACATACTGGAGGAGGAAGCAGTTTGAAATGCGTGTTGAACATGCCCGCTGTAAGTAGTTTTCATACCATATTTCACATTATTTTCAAGCAAAAATGATTGCACTATTCAAAGTTTTCAATGATTGTATTCATGACTAACAAAACTTTTGTTATTTATTTTGACAGCACAATTCAGTCGGCGTGCGCCAACAAGAGATCGTCTCGAGGCTTGGATAAAGAAGCAGGGATGGAAAAACACTGGCTGCATCGCTGATGAAGTACTATGGGGTAAGGTTACTGTCAAAAGTTTCATGCGTGTACACATAAAAATTGTGCACGTATTAAAAAATGTGTGTGCGTAGTCTCTAGTTGTGCATAAATAAAAAAATTGTAAACTCTTAGATTATAGATAGATTATCTAAGATTATTATAGATTATGCATTGTATACATTATCTGTGAGATGCAACTCATAAAGTTACAACTTTCCAAAATTGCAAATACGGATTGCAGTTTACGGACGTACGCTTTCTTCAGAATGAATACAAATCTGACAAGTGTGAAATAACTGTCAAAACTACGTCACAAGGTCACAGGCATTATGTATCGAGTGGAAGATAACATCGATTCTACAAACTGCACATGCGTGAAAGATGGCGGATGCGAGGGATTTGGACCAAAGTCGGGTACGTAATTTACATCAAATTGTTTTAATATAATTTTCTTATTGGTGAGGGTAAGAACCCAGATGGCGTGTTTTAGACCAACTGGGTCATGGTTAACCTAGTTTAGCAGTGTTTCCTCGATTTAGCCGTTTGAATCTCAATTGTAGATTTTTGTTAGCAAGCAGTCATTCGGGGCCGCTGGAAATCAGTCACAGTGGGGGTGCTGAGAGGCCCGTCTGTATCAGCACCGCCCAAACATTGTCAAACGAGAGGCCTAAATTCTGAAACTTGATGGTGGAACAGCAAACACCAAACCTAAGAAATTTTAGTATCCATGGGTTTCAGTCACGTGACATTTTTGTTGTGGCGGCCATCTTTAGGACCACTGTGCTCTGCCTCCTCAGTACCTGTCAGCAGTGAACTGCTAACTCCTCTTACATCTGCGGGAGTTTTGCCAAAGTTGACGCTTTCATTTACATCTATCTAGTCCACAATCCTTCTCCGTACACCGAGGAGTCCCTCAAAGCATTCAAGAGCACCAAAGCCTACCGGTACTTCACCTCAGGATGGTTAATGATCTGAAAGTGTTTCATCTCGATGACAACAAACTTTCCTCCATCACAGGAAGGTTCAGCGGTAGTTTATTAATTAAGCAATATTACATGAAAGTGTATTGTTTTGGCCCAGTTCGAGTCTGACTAATACCTGCAGTCTGAATACCTGGGGTCTGATTAATAACTGCAATCAGTCATTTCAGTAATCATGTCAGTAATGTAAACATAATATCTTAAACCACATGTTGTGACCTAGTGAACCTATTACTATTACTATTACTATTTGTGTCGTACCTTGCAGGGGAAGGATTCACAAAGCCTCAGTGTCACACCAACACACCCCTGGATTACAGTGCATGAAGATGGGACTGCATATTGATACAACATATATACAGAATATTGACCACATGTTGACATTTGGTCCTACAGATGGCGCTGTGTCTGCTTTGTGACATCACATGAAACCCATGGATTAAGAATATTTGACCAGAATAAGCAAATAAGATAATAGTAATAATAATAAGCAATGAATTTGACATAAAAAGTTATAATTATGGTTTTCTTATTCAAAATTATGATAAAATGTGATTAATGTAAAGATTCGAAATTATGAGACAAACTCAAAAATATACAATAAAAAGTCATTATTATTTGAAAAAGGCAATGAATGAGATAAAACATTAAAAATGCGTTTGACATCCCTGTGTGAACAGTACCCCAGTGGGTGATACTGGTTAATAAAAGATAAAATAAAAAGAAACTGAAAGTTTTACGGACAATTTCACCATGTAAACTTCCGCTGAACCGTCTTTTCCCTAGCATGGAGTTGTGGCAGCAGAGTTGATATGCTGACACAAATAATGAGACGCCTTTCATCAAGGATCGGGGAGATTGTTGATCAGCCACATCTGGATGTGGACTATCTGCAGTATGTTGTAAATCAGGAGGTGTTTATTTGGACGTCTGCATCAACTGTCCTTCGCATACCAACAGATGTTGTGGATTGTCTTCTGAGTCTTCAGACAAAATTACCGCAGCCCTTTCTCCAGAGAAACCCCTTGCTCTTATTAGCACCATGTCTGACACAGAGCTTGACAATGCTGTGTTGTCAATAAAAAACAGACTACCAAATGTGGGATACAGAATAGT
>NW_028274754.1:0-17000 GCF_026936395.1 Plectropomus leopardus | reverse complement strand
ACTATTACACACCTCTAAATGCTATTCTAAGTGGTTTTCAGCTGTTTTCAGGACATGTCTAATTTTCACATTTTTGCCATACTATAGCCTTGCTGTTTTTGTCATTTTTTCAACATGCTTTATATTGGTTTTTCAGCCATTTTTGGATGTTTTTTCAACACTGTCTACTATGACATACCTCTAAATGCTATTCTAAGTGGTTTTAAGCTGTTTTTAGGACATGTCAAATTTTCACATTTTTGCCATACTATAGCCTTGCTTGTTTCGTCATTTTTTTCAACATGCTTTATATTGGTTTTTCAGCCATTTTTGGATGTTTTTTCAACACTGTATACTATGACATATCTCTAAATGCTATTCTAAGTGGTTTTCAGCTGTTTTCAGGACATGTCTAATTTTCACATTTTTGCCATACTATAGCCTTGCTTTTTTCGTCATTTTTTCAACATGCTTCTTTATTGGTTTTTCAACCGTATTTTAATGTTTTTTCAACACTGTCTACTATGACATACCTCTAAATGCTATTCTAAGTGGTTTTCAGCTGTTTTTAGGACATGTCAAATTTTCACATTTTTGCCATACTATAGCCTTGCTTTTTTTGTCATTTTTTCAACATGCTTTTTTATTGGTTTTTCAGCCGCTTTTGGGTGTTTTTTCAACACTGTATACTATTACACACCTCTAAATGCTATTCTAAGTGGTTTTAAGCTGTTTTTAGGACATGTCTAATTTTCACATTTTTGCCATACTATAGCCTTGCTTTTTTTGTCATTTTTTCAACATGCTTTTTTATTGGTTTTTCAACCATATTTTAATGTTTTTTCAACACTGTATACTATTACACACCTCTAAATGCTATTCTAAGTGGTTTTAAGCTGTTTTTAGGACATGTCAAATTTTCACATTTTTGCCATACTATAGCCTTGCTGTTTTTGTCATTTTTTCAACATGCTTTATATTGGTTTTTCAGCCATTTTTGGATGTTTTTTCAACACTGTATACTATAACACACCTCTAAATGCTATTCTAAGTGGTTTTCAGCTGTTTTTAGGACATGTCTAATTTTCACATTTTTGCCATACTATAGCCTTGCTTGTTTCGTCATTTTTTTCAACATGCTTTATATTGGTTTTTCAACCGTATTTCAATGTTTTTTCAACACTGTATACTATAACATGCTTCTACATGCTATACTAAGTGGTTTTCAGCTGTTTTTAGGACATGTCAAATTTTCACAATTTTGCCATACTATAGCCTTGCTTTTTTCGTCATTTTTTCAACATGCTTTTTTATTGGTTTTTCAGCCGCTTTTGGGTGTTTTTTCAACACTGTATACTATTACACACCTCTAAATGCTATTCTAAGTGGTTTTCAGCTGTTTTTAGGACATGTCAAATTTTCACATTTTTGCCATACTATAGCCTTGCTTTTTTTTTGTCATTTCTTTAACATGCTTTTTTTATTGGTTTTTCAGCCGCTTTTGGGTGTTTTTTCAACACTGTATACTATTACACACCTCTAAATGCTATTCTAAGTGGTTTTCAGCTGTTTTCAGGACATGTCTAATTTTCACATTTTTGCCATACTATAGCCTTGCTTTTTTCGTCATTTTTTCAACATGCTTTTTTATTGGTTTTTCAACCGTATTTCAATGTTTTTTCAACACTGTATACTATAACATGCTTCTACATGCTATACTAAGTGGTTTTCAGCTGTTTTTAGGACATGTCAAATTTTCACATTTTTGCCATACTATAGCCTTGCTTTTTTTGTCATTTTTTCAACATGCTTTTTTATTGGTTTTTCAGCCGCTTTTGGGTGTTTTTTCAACACTGTATACTATTACACACCTCTAAATGCTATTCTAAGTGGTTTTAAGCTGTTTTTAGGACATGTCAAATTTTCACATTTTTGCCATACTATAGCCTTGCTTTTTTCGTCATTTTTCAACATTTTTTTTTATTGGTTTTTCAGCCGCTTTTGGGTGTTTTTTCAACACTGTATACTATTACACACCTCTAAATGCTATTCTAAGTGGTTTTCAGCTGTTTTTAGGACGTGTCTAATTTTCACATTTTTGCCATACTATAGCCTTGCTGTTTTTGTCATTTTTTCAACATGCTTTATATTGGTTTTTCAGCCGCTTTTGTGTGTTTTTTCAACACTGTATACTATTACACACCTCTAAATGCTATTCTAAGTGGTTTTCAGCTGTTTTTAGGACATGTCAAATTTTCACATTTTTGCCATACTATAGCCTTGCTTTTTTTGTAATTTTTTCAACATGCTTTTTTTATTGGTTTTTCAGTCGCTTTTGGGTGTTTTTTCAACACTGTATACTATTACACACCTCTAAATGCTATTCTAAGTGGTTTTCAGCTGTTTTTAGGACGTGTCAAATTTTCACATTTTTGCCATACTATAGCCTTGCTTTTCTTGTCATTTTTTCAACATGCTGTTTTATTGGTTTTTCAGCCACTTTTGGGTGTTTTTTTTCAACACTGTATACTATTACACACCTCTAAATGCTATTCTAAGTGGTTTTCAGCTGTTTTAGGACATGTCTAATTTTCACATTTTGCCATACTATAGCCTTGCTGTTTTTGTCATTTTTCAACATGCTTTTTTATTGGTTTTTCAGGCGCTTTTGGATGTTTTTCAACACTGTATACTATGACATACCTCTAAATGCTATTCTAAGTGGTTTTAAGCTGTTTTTAGGACATGTCAAATTTTCACATTTTGCCATACTATAGCCTTGCTTTTTTTGTCATTTTTTCAACATGCTTTATATTGGTTTTTCAGCCATTTTTGGATGTTTTTTCAACACTGTATACTATGACATATCTCTAAATGCTATTCTAAGTGGTTTTCAGCTGTTTTCAGGACATGTCTAATTTTCAAATTTTTGCCATACTGTAGCCTTGCTGTTTCGGTCAATTTTTCAACATGCTTTTTTATTGTTTTTTCAACCGTATTTTAATGTTTTTTCAACACTGTCTACTATGACATACCTCTAAATGCTATTCTAAGTGGTTTTCAGCTGTTTTTAGGACATGTCAAATTTTCACATTTTGCCATACTATAGCCTTGCTTTTTTTGTCATTTTTCAACATGCTTTTTATTGGTTTTTCAGCCGCTTTTGGGTGTTTTTTCAACACTGTATACTATTACACACCTCTAAATGCTATTCTAAGTGGTTTTAAGCTGTTTTAGGACATGTCTAATTTTCACATTTTTGCCATACTATAGCCTTGCTTTTTTGTCATTTTTCTACATGCTTTTTTATTGGTTTTTCAACCATATTTTAATGTTTTTTCAACACTGTATACTATTACACACCTATAAATGCTATTCTAAGTGGTTTTAAGCTTTTTTTAGGACATGTCTAATTTTCACATTTTTGCCATACTATAGCCTTGCTGTTTTTGTCATTTTTTCAACATGCTTTATATTTGTTTTTCAGCCCTTTTTGTATGTTTTTTCAACACTGTATACTATAACACACCTCTAAATGCTATTCTAAGTGGTTTTCAGCTGTTTTAGGACATGTCTAATTTTCACATTTTTGCCATACTATAGCCTTGCTTTTTTGTCATTTTTCAACATGCTTTTTATTGGTTTTTCAACCGTATTTCAATGTTTTTCAACACTGTATACTATAACATGCTTCTACATACTATACTAAGTGGTTTTCAGCTGTTTTCAGGACATGTCTAATTTTCACAGTTTTGCCATACTATAGCCTTGCTGTTTTTGTCATTTTTTCAACATGCTTTATATTGGTTTTTCAGCCATTTTTGGATGTTTTTTTAACACTGTCTACTATTACACACCTCTAAATGCTATTCTAAGTGGTTTTCAGCTGTTTTAGGACATGTCAAATTTTCACATTTTGCCATACTATAGCCTTGCTTTTTTGTCATTTTTTCAGCATGCTTTTTCCTTTGTTTTTCAGCTGCTTTTGGGTGTTTTTTTAAAACTGTATACTATTTCACACCTCTAAATGCTATTCTAAGTGGTTTTCAGCTGTTTTCAGGACATGTCTAATTTTCACATTTTTGCCATACTATAGCCTTGCTTTTTTGTCATTTTTCAACATGCTTTTTTATTGGTTTTTCAACCGTATTTCAATGTTTTTCAACACTGTATACTATAACATGCTTCTACATGCTATACTAAGTGGTTTTCAGCTGTTTTTAGGACATGTCAAATTTTCACAATTTTGCCATACTATAGCCTTGCTTTTTTTGTCATTTTTTCAACATGCTTTTTTATTGGTTTTTCAGCCGCTTTTGGGTGTTTTTTCAACACTGTATACTATTACACACCTCTAAATGCTATTCTAAGTGGTTTTAAGCTGTTTTTAGGACATGTCAAATTTTCACATTTTTGCCATACTATAGCCTTGCTTTTTTTTTGTCATTTTTTCAACATGCTTTTTTCTTGGTTTTTCAGCCGCTTTTGGGTGTTTTTTCAACACTGTATACTATTACACACCTCTAAATGCTATTCTAAGTGGTTTTCAGCTGTTTTCAGGACATGTCTAATTTTCACATTTTTGCCATACTATAGCCCTGCTTGTTTCGTCATTTTTTCAACATGCTTTTTTATTGGTTTTTCAGCCGCTTTTGTGTGTTTTTTCAACACTGTATACTATTACACACCTCTAAATGCTATTCTAAGTGGTTTTCAGCTGTTTTTAGGACATGTCAAATTTTCACATTTTTGCCATACTATAGCCTTGCTTTTTTTGTAATTTTTTCAACATGCTTTTTTTATTGGTTTTTCAGTCGCTTTTGGGTGTTTTTTCAACACTGTATACTATTACACACCTCTAAATGCTATTCTAAGTGGTTCTCAGCTGTTTTTATGACATGTCAAATTTTCACAATTTTGCCATACTATAGCCTTGCTTTTTTCGTCATTTTTTCTACATGCTTTTTTATTGGTTTTTCAGCCACTTTTGGGTGTTTTTTCAACACTGTATACTATTACACACCTCAAAATGCTATTCTAAGTGGTTTTCAGCTGTTTTTAGGACATGTCTAATTTTCACATTTTTGCCATACTATAGCCTTGCTGTTTCGGTCGATTTTTCAACATGCTTTTTTATTGGTTTTTCAGACGTTTTTGGATGTTTTTTCAACACTGTATACTATGACATACCTCTAAATGCTATTCTAAGTGGTTTTAAGCTGTTTTTAGGACATGTCAAATTTTCACATTTTTGCCATACTATAGCCTTGCTGTTTTTGTCATTTTTTCAACATGCTTTTTTATTGGTTTTTCAACCGTATTTCAATGTTTTTTCAACACTGTATACTATTACACACCTCTAAATGCTATTCTAAGTGGTTTTCAGCTGTTTTTAGGACATGTCAAATTTTCACATTTTTGCCATACTATAGCCTTGCTTTTTTCGTCATTTTTTCAACATGCTTCTTTATTGGTTTTTCAACCGTATTTTAATGTTTTTCAACACTGTCTACTATGACATACCTCTAAATGCTATTCTAAGTGGTTTTCAGCTGTTTTTAGGACATGTCAAATTTTCACATTTTTGCCATACTATAGCCTTGCTTTTTTTTGTCATTTTTTCAACATGCTTTTTTATTGGTTTTTCAGCCGCTTTTGGGTGTTTTTTCAACACTGTATACTATTACACACCTCTAAATGCTATTCTAAGTGGTTTTAAGCTGTTTTTAGGACATGTCTAATTTTCACATTTTTGCCATACTATAGCCTTGCTTTTTTCGTCATTTTTTCTACATGCTTTTTTATCGGTTTTTCAACCATATTTTAATGTTTTTTCAACACTGTATACTATTACACACCTATAAATGCTATTCTAAGTGGTTTTAAGCTTTTTTTAGGACATGTCAAATTTTCACATTTTTGCCATACTATAGCCTTGCTGTTTTTGTCATTTTTTCAACATGCTTTATATTGGTTTTTCAGCCATTTTTGGATGTTTTTTCAACACTGTATACTATAACACACCTCTAAATGCTATTCTAAGTGGTTTTCAGCTGTTTTTAGGACATGTCTAATTTTCACATTTTTGCCATACTATAGCCTTGCTTTTTTGTCATTTTTCAACATGCTTTTTATTGGTTTTTCAGATTTTGATGTTTTTCAACACTGTCTACTATGACATACCTCTAAATGCTATTCTAAGTGGTTTTCAGCTGTTTTTAGGACATGTCAAATTTTCACATTTTTGCCATACTATAGCCTTGCTTTTTTTTGTCATTTTTTCAACATGCTTTTTTATTGGTTTTTCAGCCGCTTTTGGGTGTTTTTTCAACACTGTATACTATTACACACCTCTAAATGCTATTCTAAGTGGTTTTCAGCTGTTTTTAGGACATGTCAAATTTTCACATTTTTGCCATACTATAGCCTTGCTGTTTTTGTCATTTTTTCAACATGCTTTTTTATTGGTTTTTCAACCGTATTTCAATGTTTTTTCAACACTGTATACTATAACATGCTTCTACATGCTATACTAAGTGGTTTTCAGCTGTTTTTTAGGTCATGTCAAATTTTCACATTTTGCCATACTATAGCCTTGCTTTTTTCGTCATTTTTTCAACATGCTTTTTATTGGTTTTTCAGATGTTTGGATGTTTTTCAACACTGTATACTATGACATACCTCTAAATGCTATTCTAAGTGGTTTTCAGCTGTTTTTTAGGACATGTCAAATTTTCACATTTTGCCATACTATAGCCTTGCTTTTTTTGTCATTTTTTCAACATGCTTTTTATTGGTTTTTCAGCAGCTTTTGGGATGTTTTTCAACACTGTATACTATTACACACCTCTAAATGCTATTCTAAGTGGTTTTCAGCTGTTTTTAGGACATGTCAAATTTTCACATTTTTGCCATACTATAGCCTTGCTTTTTTCGTCATTTTTTCAACATGCTTTTTTATTGGTTTTTCAACCGTATTTCAATGTTTTTTCAACACTGTATACTATTACACACCTCTAAATGCTATTCTAAGTGGTTTTAAGCTGTTTTTAGGACATGTCAAATTTTCACATTTTTGCCATACTATAGCCTTGCTTTTTTTTGTCATTTTTTCAACATGCTTTTTTATTGGTTTTTCAACCATATTTTAATGTTTTTTCAACACTGTATACCATGACACACCTCTAAATGCTATTCTAAGTGGTTTTCAGCTGTTTTTAGGACATGTCTAATTTTCACATTTTTGCCATACTATAGCCTTGCTTTTTTTGTCATTTTTTCAACATGCTTTTTTATTGGTTTTTCAGCCTCTTTTTGGATGTTTTTTCAACACTGTATACTATTACACACCTCTAAATGCTATTCTAAGTGGTTTTCAGCTGTTTTTAGGACATGTCTAATTTTCACATTTTTGCCATACTATAGCCTTGCTTTTTTGTCATTTTTCAACATGCTTTTTTATTGGTTTTTCAGACGTTTTTGGATGTTTTTTCAAGACTGTATACTATGACATACCTCTAAATGCTATTCTAAGTGCTTTTCAACTGTTTGTAGGTCATGTCAAATTTTCACATTTTTGCCATACTATAGCCTTGCTTTTTTTGTCATTTTTTCAACATGCTTTTTTTATTGGTTTTTCAGCATTTTTGATGTTTTTTCAACACTGTATACTATAACATACCTCTACATGCTATTCTAAGTGGTTTTCAGCTGTTTTTAGGACATGTCAAATTTTCACATTTTTGCCATACTATAGCCTTGCTTTTCTTGTCATTTTTCAACATGCTTTTTTTTTTGGTTTTTCAGCCGCTTTTGGGTGTTTTTTCAACACTGTATACTATTACACACCTCTAAATGCTATTCTAAGTGGTTTTCAGCTGTTTTTAGGACGTGTCTAATTTTCACATTTTTGCCATACTATAGCCTTGCTGTTTTTGTCATTTTTCAACATGCTTTTTATTGGTTTTTCAACCGTATTTCAATGTTTTTTCAACACTGTATACTATTACACATGCTCTAAATGCTATTCTAAGTGGTTTTAAGCTGTTTTTAGGACATGTCAAATTTTCACATTTTTGCCATACTATAGCCTTGATTTTTTCGTCATTTTTTCAACATGCTTTTTTATAGGTTTTTCAGTCGGATTTTGATGTTTTTTCAACACTGTATACTATGACATACCTCTAAATGCTATTCTAAGTGGTTTTCAGCTGTTTTTAGGACATGTCAAATTTTCACATTTTTGCCATACTATAGCCTTGCTTTTTTTGTCATTTCTTTAACATGCTTTTTTATTGGTTTGTCAGCCGCTTTTGGGTGTTTTTTCAACACTGTATACTATTACACACCTCTAAATGCTATTCTAAGTGGTTTTCAGCTGTTTTCAGGACATGTCTAATTTTCACATTTTTGCCATACTATAGCCTTGCTTTTTTCGTCATTTTTTCAACATGCTTTTTTATTGGTTTTTCAACCATATTTTAATGTTTTTTCAACACTGTATACTATAACATGCTTCTACATGCTATACTAAGTGGTTTTCAGCTGTTTTTAGGACATGTCTAATTTTCACATTTTTGCCATACTATAGCCTTGCTTTTTTCGTCATTTTTTCAACATGCTTTTTTATTGGTTTTTCAGCCTTATTTTAATGTTTTTTCAACACTGTATACTATAACATGCTTCTACATGCTATTCTAAGTGGTTTTCAGCTGTTTTTAGGACATGTCAAATTTTCACATTTTTGCCATACTATAGCCTTGCTTTTTTTGTCATTTTTTCAACATGCTTTTTTATTGGTTTTTCAGCCGCTTTTGGGTGTTTTTTCAACACTGTATACTATTACACACCTCTAAATGCTATTCTAAGTGGTTTTCAGCTGTTTTTAGGACGTGTCAAATTTTCACATTTTTGCCATACTATAGCCTTGCTTTTCTTGTCATTTTTTCAACATGCTTTTTTATTGGTTTTTCAACCGTATTTCAATGTTTTTTCAACACTGTATACTATAACATGCTTCTACATGCTATACTAAGTGGTTTTCAGCTGTTTTTAGGACATGTCTAATTTTCACATTTTTGCCATACTATAGCCTTGCTTTTTTCGTCATTTTTTCAACATGCTTTTTTATTGGTTTTTCAACCATATTTTAATGTTTTTTCAACACTGTATACTATAACATGCTTCTACATGCTATACTAAGTGCTTTTCAACTGTTTTTAGGTCATGTCAAATTTTCACATTTTTGCCATACTATAGCCTTGCTTTTTTTGTCATTTTTCAACATGCTTTTTATTGGTTTTTCAGCCGCTTTTTGGATGTTTTTTCAACACTGTATACTATAACACACCTCTAAATGCTATTCTAAGTGCTTTTCAACTGTTTTTAGGACATGTCTAATTTTCACATTTTTGCCATACTATAGCCTTGCTGTTTTTGTCATTTTTTCAACATGCTTTTTATTGGTTTTTCAACCGTATTTCAATGTTTTTCAACACTGTATACTATAACATGCTTCTACATGCTATACTAAGTGGTTTTCAGCTGTTTTTAGGACATGTCAAATTTTCACAGTTTTGCCATACTATAGCCTTGCTTTTTTTGTCATTTTTTCAACATGCTTTTTTTATTGGTTTTTCAGCCGCTGTTGGGTGTTTTTTCAACACTGTATACTATTACACACCTCTAAATGCTATTCTAAGTGGTTTTCAGCTGTTTTTAGGACATGTCAAATTTTCACATTTTTGCCATACTATAGCCTTGCTTTTTTTTGTCATTTTTTCAGCATGCTTTTTTCTTGGTTTTTCAGCTGCTTTGGGGTGTTTTTTCAACACTGTATACTATTACACACCTCTAAATGCTATTCTAAGTGGTTTTCAGCTGTTTTCAGGACATGTCTAATTTTCACATTTTTGCCATACTATAGCCTTGCTTTTTTCGTCATTTTTTCAACATGCTTCTTTATTGGTTTTTCAGCCGTATTTTGATGTTTTTTCAACACTGTATACTATAACATGCTTCTACATGCTATACTAAGTGGTTTTCAGCTGTTTTTAGGACATGTCAAATTTTCACATTTTTGCCATACTATAGCCTTGCTTTTTTTGTCATTTTTTCAACATGCTTTTTTTTTTGTTTTTCAGCGCTTTTGGGTGTTTTTCAACACTGTATACTATTATACACCTCTAAATGCTATTCTAAGTGGTTTTAAGCTGTTTTTAGGACATGTCAAATTTTCACATTTTTGCCATACTATAGCCTTGCTTTTTTTTGTCATTTTTTCAACATGCTTTTTTATTGGTTTTTCAGCCGCTTTTGGGTGTTTTTTCAACACTGTATACTATTACACACCTCTAAATGCTATTCTAAGTGGTTTTCAGCTGTTTTCAGGACATGTCTAATTTTCACATTTTTGCCATACTATAGCCCTGCTTGTTTCGTCATTTTTTCAACATGCTTTTTTATTGGTTTTTCAGCCGCTTTTGTGTGTTTTTTCAACACTGTATACTATTACACACCTCTAAATGCTATTCTAAGTGGTTTTCAGCTGTTTTTAGGACATGTCAAATTTTCACAGTTTTGCCATACTATAGCCTTGCTTTTTTTGTAATTTTTCAACATGCTTTTTTTATTGGTTTTTCAGTCGCTTTTGGGTGTTTTTTCAACACTGTATACTATTACACACCTCTAAATGCTATTCTAAGTGGTTCTCAGCTGTTTTTATGACATGTCAAATTTTCACAATTTTGCCATACTATAGCCTTTGCTTTTTTGTCATTTTTCAACATGCTTTTTTATTGGTTTTTCAGCCGCTTTTGGGTGTTTTTTCAACACTGTATACTATTACACACCTCTAAATGCTATTCTAAGTGGTTTTCAGCTGTTTTTAGGACATGTCAAATTTTCACATTTTTGCCATACTATAGCCTTGCTGTTTCGGTCGATTTTTCAACATGCTTTTTTATTGGTTTTTCAGACGTTTTTGGATGTTTTTTCAACACTGTATACTATGACATACCTCTAAATGCTATTCTAAGTGGTTTTAAGCTGTTTTTAGGACATGTCAAATTTTCACATTTTTGCCATACTATAGCCTTGCTTTTTTTGTCATTTTTTCAACATGCTTTATATTGGTTTTTCAGCCATTTTTGGATGTTTTTTCAACACTGTATACTATGACATATCTCTAAATGCTATTCTAAGTGGTTTTCAGCTGTTTTCAGGACATGTCTAATTTTCACATTTTTGCCATACTATAGCCTTGCTTTTTTCGTCATTTTTTCAACATGCTTCTTTATTGGTTTTTCAACCGTATTTTAATGTTTTTTCAACACTGTCTACTATGACATACCTCTAAATGCTATTCTAAGTGGTTTTCAGCTGTTTTTAGGACATGTCAAATTTTCACATTTTTGCCATACTATAGCCTTGCTTTTTTTTGTCATTTTTTCAACATGCTTTTTTATTGGTTTTTCAGCCGCTTTTGGGTGTTTTTTCAACACTGTATACTATTACACACCTCTAAATGCTATTCTAAGTGGTTTTAAGCTGTTTTTAGGACATGTCAAATTTTCACATTTTTGCCATACTATAGCCTTGCTTTTTTCGTCATTTTTTCTACATGCTTTTTTATCGGTTTTTCAACCATATTTTAATGTTTTTTCAACACTGTATACTATTACACACCTATAAATGCTATTCTAAGTGGTTTTAAGCTTTTTTTAGGACATGTCAAATTTTCACATTTTTGCCATACTATAGCCTTGCTGTTTTTGTCATTTTTTCAACATGCTTTATATTGGTTTTTCAGCCATTTTTGGATGTTTTTTCAACACTGTATACTATAACACACCTCTAAATGCTATTCTAAGTGGTTTTCAGCTGTTTTTAGGACATGTCTAATTTTCACATTTTTGCCATACTATAGCCTTGCTGTTTTTGTCATTTTTTCAACATGCTTTTTTATTGGTTTTTCAACCGTATTTCAATGTTTTTTCAACACTGTATACTATAACATGCTTCTACATGCTATACTAAGTGGTTTTCAGCTGTTTTTAGGACATGTCAAATTTTCACAATTTTGCCATACTATAGCCTTGCTTTTTTTGTCATTTTTTCAACATGCTTTTTTATTGGTTTTTCAGCCGCTTTTGGGTGTTTTTTCAACACTGTATACTATTACACACCTCTAAATGCTATTCTAAGTGGTTTTCAGCTGTTTTTAGGACATGTCAAATTTTCACATTTTTGCCATACTATAGCCTTGCTTTTTTTTGTCATTTTTTCAGCATGCTTTTTTCTTGGTTTTTCAGCTGCTTTGGGGTGTTTTTTCAACACTGTATACTATTACACACCTCTAAATGCTATTCTAAGTGGTTTTCAGCTGTTTTCAGGACATGTCTAATTTTCACATTTTTGCCATACTATAGCCTTGCTTTTTTGTCATTTTTCAACATGCTTTATATTGGTTTTTCAACCGTATTTCAATGTTTTTTCAACACTGTATACTATAACATGCTTCTACATGCTATACTAAGTGGTTTTCAGCTGTTTTTAGGACATGTCAAATTTTCACAATTTTGCCATACTATAGCCTTGCTTTTTTTGTCATTTTTTCAACATGCTTTTTTATTGGTTTTTCAGCCGCTTTTGGGTGTTTTTTCAACACTGTATACTATTACACACCTCTAAATGCTATTCTAAGTGGTTTTAAGCTGTTTTTAGGACATGTCAAATTTTCACATTTTTGCCATACTATAGCCTTGCTTTTTTTGTCATTTTTTCAACATGCTTTTTTATTGGTTTTTCAGCCGCTTTTGGGTGTTTTTTCAACACTGTATACTATTACACACCTCTAAATGCTATTCTAAGTGGTTTTCAGCTGTTTTCAGGACATGTCTAATTTTCACATTTTGCCATACTATAGCCCTGCTTGTTTCGTCATTTTTTCAACATGCTTTTTTATTGGTTTTTCAGCCGCTTTTGTGTGTTTTTACAACACTGTATACTATTACACACCTCTAAATGCTATTCTAAGTGCTTTTCAACTGTTTTTAGGACATGTCAAATTTTCACATTTTTGCCATACTATAGCCTTGCTTTTTTTGTAATTTTTTCAACATGCTTTTTTTATTGGTTTTTCAGTCGCTTTTGGGTGTTTTTTCAACACTGTATACTATTACACACCTCTAAATGCTATTCTAAGTGGTTCTCAGCTGTTTTTATGACATGTCAAATTTTCACAATTTTGCCATACTATAGCCTTGCTTTTTTCGTCATTTTTTCTACATGCTTTTTTATTGGTTTTTCAGCCACTTTTGGGTGTTTTTTCAACACTGTATACTATTACACACCTCAAAATGCTATACTAAGTGCTTTTCAACTGTTTTTAGGTCATGTCAAATTTTCACATTTTTGCCATACTATAGCCTTGCTGTTTTTGTCGATTTTTCAACATGCTTTTTTATTGGTTTTTCAGCCGCTTTTGGGTGTTTTTTCAACACTGTATACTATGACATACCTCTAAATGCTATTCTAAGTGGTTTTAAGCTGTTTTAGGACATGTCAAATTTTCACATTTTTGCCATACTATAGCCTTGCTTTTTTGTCATTTTTCAACATGCTTTATATTGGTTTTTCAGCCATTTTGGATGTTTTTCAACACTGTATACTATGACATATCTCTAAATGCTATTCTAAGTGGTTTTCAGCTGTTTTCAGGACATGTCTAATTTTCACATTTTTGCCATACTATAGCCTTGCTTTTTTCGTCATTTTTTCAACATGCTTCTTTATTGGTTTTTCAACCGTATTTTAATGTTTTTTCAACACTGTCTACTATGACATACCTCTAAATGCTATTCTAAGTGGTTTTCAGCTGTTTTTAGGACATGTCAAATTTTCACATTTTTGCCATACTATAGCCTTGCTTTTTTTTGTCATTTTTTCAACATGCTTTTTTATTGGTTTTTCAGCCGCTTTTGGGTGTTTTTTCAACACTGTATACTATTACACACCTCTAAATGCTATTCTAAGTGGTTTTAAGCTGTTTTTAGGACATGTCAAATTTTCACATTTTTGCCATACTATAGCCTTGATTTTTTCGTCATTTTTTCTACATGCTTTTTTATTGGTTTTTCAACCATATTTTAATGTTTTTTCAACACTGTATACTATTACACACCTATAAATGCTATTCTAAGTGGTTTTAAGCTTTTTTTAGGACATGTCAAATTTTCACATTTTTGCCATACTATAGCCTTGCTGTTTTTGTCATTTTTTCAACATGCTTTATATTGGTTTTTCAGCCATTTTTGGATGTTTTTTCAACACTGTATACTATGACACACCTCTAAATGCTATTCTAAGTGGTTTTCAGCTGTTTTTAGGACATGTCAAATTTTCACATTTTTGCCATACTATAGCCTTGCTGTTTCGGTCGATTTTCCAACATGCTTTTTTAGTGGTTTTTCAGCCGATTTTGGATGTTTTTTCAACACTGTATACTATGACATACCTCTAAATGCTATTCTAAGTGCTTTTCAACTGTTTGTAGGTCATGTCAAATTTTCACATTTTTGCCATACTATAGCCTTGCTTTTTTTGTCATTTTTTCAACATGCTTTTTTATTGGTTTTTCAGCCGCTTTCGTGTGTTTTTTCAACACTGTATACTATTACACACCTCTAAATGCTATTCTAAGTGCTTTTCAGCTGTTTTTAGGACATGTCAAATTTTCACATTTTTGCCATACTATAGCCTTGATTTTTTCGTCATTTTTTCAACATGCTTTTTTATTGGTTTTTCAGCCGAATTTTGATGTTTTTTCAACACTGTATACTATAACATGCTTCTACATGCTATACTAAGTGGTTTTCAACTGTTTTTAGGACATGTCAAATTTTCACATTTTTGCCATACTATAGCCTTGCCTGTTTCGTCGTTTTTTCTACATGCTTTTTTATTGGTTTTTCAGCCACTTTTGGGTGTTTTTTCAACACTGTATACTATTACACACCTCTAAATGCTATTCTAAGTGGTTTTCAGCTGTTTTTATGACACGTCAAATTTTCAAATTTTTGCCATACTATAGCCTTGCTTTTTTTTGTCATTTTTTCTACATGCTTTTTTATTGGTTTTTCAGCCGCTTTTGGGTGTTTTTTCAACACTGTATACTATTACACACCTCTAAATGCTATTCTAAGTGCTTTTCAGTGTTTTTAGGACATGTCAAATTTTCACATTTTTGCCATACTATAGCCTTGCTTTTTTCGTCATTTTTTCAACATGCTTTTTTATTGGTTTTTCAGCCGTATTTTGATGTTTTTTCAACACTGTATACTATAACATGCTTCTACATGCTATACTAAGTGCTTTTCAACTGTTTTTAGGTCATGTCAAATTTTCACATTTTTGCCATACTATAGCCTTGCTTGTTTCGTCATTTTTTCAACATGCTTTTTTATTGGTTTTTCAGCCGATGTTGGATGTTTTTTCAACACTGTCTACTATGACATACCTCTAAATGCTATACTAAGTGATTTTCAACTGTTTTTAGGTCATGTCAAATTTTCACATTTTTGCCATACTATAGCCTTGATTTTTTTGTCATTTTTTTCAACATGCTTTTTTATTGGTTTTTCAGCAGCTTTTGGGTGTTTTTTCAACACTGTATACTATGACATACCTCTAAATGTTATTCTAAGTGGTTTTCAGCTGTTTTTAGGACATGTCAAATTTTCACATTTTTGCCATACTATAGCCTTGCTGTTTTGGTCGATTTTTCAACATGCTTTTTTATTGGTTTTTCAGACGTTTTTGGATGTTTTTCCAACACTGTATACTATGACATACCTCTAAATGCTATTCTAAGTAGTTTTCAGTTGTTTTTAGGACATGTCAAATTTTCACATTTTTGCCTTGCTTTTTTTGTCATCTTTTCAACATGCTTTTTTATAGGTTTTTCAGCCATATTTTGGATGTTTTTTCAACACTGTATACCATAACATGAATCTACATGCTATATGAAATGGTTTTCAGCTTTTTTAAGGACATTTCAAATTTTGACATTTTCGCCATACAATAGCCTTGCTTTTTTCATAATTTTTTTCTACATGCTATATTATCATGGTTTGGGCCATTTTTGCAAAATTCTACACTAATGACTGTCACGGCCTACGATTTTAGGCAACTGTCAGTTGTTTTCATCTATTATCATATTTTGACATTTTTCAGCATACTATAGTATGGCATTTTCTGTGTTTTTTATCCGAAATGCTATATTATGGTGTTGTCGGCCATTTTTGAAACATTCTATGCTATGGCATGTCTCGGCATGCCATTTTATGCGGTTTTCATTGTCATTGTTCCTTAGGTCATAAACACATGCATAAACAATTTATAGCATAATATGAGGTAAAAAAGATTTACAAAAATTTCACAATAGTATGTTGTCAATAATACAATTGAAATATCGTAGTATAGTATTGTGTAAATATGTCAGTTACCATAAAAAATCTTCAAAGAAATTCATGGTCCAGTATGACTTAAGATGTGTATCATAAAATTTGAATCGATGATCATAGTCAAAGGACTGGAGTTGTGTTTGTTACTGTTAAACATATGTCCTAACTTTGACCATATTCACGTTTCTTGCAAAATGATCCCAGGTATAAGCATGATCAAACAGGAGGATTACACTTCCTGGTTAAATTTTCTATTTATTAAAGTGCTCTGGGAGAAAAATAGCAAGATTTACATTAGAAACATTAACAAGCTTAATAATACAAAAGTAAGAGTTACAAAAGTGAAACGCACTTTGAAAGAAAAGTTGACAATGCTTCATAGAAAATAGAAGTCAAAGCCTGGGCTTTTTGTCAAACTAGGGTTTACTGGGACTGGGACAAACTATATCTATTTCCATTATCTTTTTTGACACATTGATTTAAGTACTTCAGTTGAAAATAAGAATTAAGGTTATTCTGGATTGCAGCGCTCTATCTGAATGTACTTCGTTGTCCTAC
>NW_028274753.1:0-18588 GCF_026936395.1 Plectropomus leopardus | reverse complement strand
TCTCAGTCAGCATTTATTTGATATAATCAACATTTTTTGGGCCGTAGGTAGATTTATTGGTCACTTTTTAAATAACGTTTAAAACACGAAATTACAAAGATCCTTGATCCTGCTTCATCTCTGGAGCTGAAGGTTGAGTTGATTAAAATCAGCAGATACTGTGAAGATTACACCTTAAAACGTTTGTTGAACATTAGATTAAAATGTTTTCTTTAAACATTATTGGGACTTGTAGGTAACGTTAGTCGGTGTTGTGGAAACGTTCCCTGCTGGCTGGTGAGTCTTGGGGACATGTTAGATCTGTCCCTGTCCTGCTGGAGAATCGGGTCCATCTTTATTTGGAAAGTGTCAAATGAAATAAGAGAACAAAATAAAAGCATGAAAAACAGCAGCAGAACGCCGTGAGGACCGATTCAGTGAACAAACGTCTTCATGTCTGAAAAAGAGGAATTTTGCAAATCATTAAAGTTGATTTTAAACATGATTATTCAAGATTTCTGCCCAAATATTCACCACACACCTCGAAATAATCACTCAAGAATGAAGACCAACACAAGAACAGATCAATCTGAATAAACACACACACACAGGTCACGTATCACAGTCGCTCTGTGAGAAACAGCTGTCCTGTCTGTCACATCTGACTGTTTGAGCTCACATCTCTTTAATATGTTGTTTTTTTAAATCCTCTTTAAATGTGTTGGATGTTCTTCGTGTAGCCCTTTTAACGATTAGCCCTTTTAACCATTAGCGCCACGCTAATTTTTTAAGGTTTTTTCGCCATTGTTGGTTTTTATTTCCACTCTGAATGACATTGCGCGCCTCTACAAGCTATTCTGTGTGGTTTTCAGCCATTTTTAGGAGCGCTCAAATGTTGACCTTTTTCGCCATACTATACTATTGCCTTGTTGGCCATTTTTGCGGCACGCTAATTTTTTAGGTTTTTCGCCACTGTTGGTTTTTATTTCCACTCTGAATGACATTGCGCGCCTCTACAAGCTATTCTATGTCGTTTTCAGCCATTTGTAGGAGCGCTCAAATGTTGACCTTTTTCGCCATACTATACTATTGCCTTGTTGGCCATTTTTGCGCCACGCTAATTTTTTAGGTTTTTCGCCATTGTTGGTTTTTATTTCCACTCTGAATGACATTGCGCGCCTCTACAAGCTATTCTGTGTGGTTTTTAGCCATTTTTAGGAGCGCTCAAATGTTGACCTATTTCGCCATACTATACTATTGCCTTGTTGGCCATTTTTGCGCCACGCTAATTTTTTAGGTTTTTCGCCATTGTTGGTTTTTATTTCCACTCTGAATGACATTGCGCGCCTCTACAAGCTATTCTGTGTGGTTTTTAGGGTTAGGGGTTAGGGGTTAGGGTAGGGTTAGGGTTAGGGTTTAGGGTTAGGGTTAGGGTTAGGGTAGGGTTAGGGTAGGGGACTCTCCTCCCAGAAGGGAAGCGTGGTGCCCGGTCCATCCCCCCTGCGGAGCGTCCAAAACCTTGGTCCCATCTGGGCTGGCGGGCAGGTCGACGCCCCCTCCCATAATGGACAACTGTCCATCCGCCATCCATGGCGTTTTTCCAAAAAACAACTTTTTTTTATTTATTTTTTAAGTTTTTTAATTTTTTTGTTATTTTTTAATGTTTTTTAAATGAAAAAAAACTCTTATAATGTTCTAAAACTGAACAACAAAGGAAGGTGTGCCAAAAAAAACGACGTTTCGACCCTTCCCGGGTCTTCCTCAGGTCTGGCACACAGAAAACTATGCTGGTTAGCTGCAATGACTGTGTTCCCTATGATGTTGACTGTCTGGTGTTCAACAAGAGAATGAGCTCCCTATCACTCCCCCTCTATTTATACCCTCTGTTTTTCATGCAATGTTTTGCTTTGTGCATTTAACATGTTACTTGAGTTTCTTTTAGTTTTTTGATTACCACCCCTTCTGTTTTAACCCTGTGTGTTCCAAATGAAATGAAATGAGTTATATATTGTGTTTGTGAATGAATTATGATATTTAAAGGAATAGGTCAACCCCATAATTTTTTAACCCTATGTTTTCCAAATGAAATATTTAATAATGTATGTGTTTTTATGAACCCAATTAGTTATGATTATGTTTTTATGAAACCAATTATTATTATGTTTTGAAATAGAATATACCCTTTGAATGAATTTTCCTCACCCCCAAAATTTTTTAACCCTATATTTGCCAATTGTATGTATTTATCCCAATTCACTTCTATACAAAGCCAATTATGCCCTTATTTAGTGTGTTTTTTAATGAAATATAGTACTTAAACCAATAGCCCCGCCCACAAGATTCTTTAACCCTATGTTAGCCAAATGAAATATCCATTAATTTATATGTTTTAATGAACCCAATTATTCATGTTTATGGTTTTAAATAGAATATAACTTTTAGATGAACTTTCCCCTACCAAATTTTTAACCCTATGTTTGCCAATTGTAATAAGTATAATCTTTCTTTTGTTTTCGTCTATGAAATCAATTATTTATTTATTTATTCTTTTAAGGTTGGGTTAGGGTTAGGGTTAGTGTTAGGGGTTAGGGGTTAGGGTTAGGGGTTGGGGTTAGGGTTAGGGTTAGGGTTAGGGGGTTAGGGTTAGGGTTAGGGGTTAGGGTTAGGGGTTTGGGGTTAGGGTTAGGGTTAGGGTTAGGTTAGGGTTAGGGTTAGGGTTAGGGTTAGGGTTGAGGTTGGGTTAGGGGGTTAGGGGTTGGGGTTAGGGGTTGGGGTTGGGGGTTAGGGTTGGGGTTAGGGTTGGGGTTAGGGTTGGGGTTGGGGTTGGGGTTGGGGGTTGGGGTTGGGTTGGGGTTAGGGTTGGGGTTGGGGGTTGGGGTTAGGGTTGGGGTTGGGGTTGGGGTTAGGGTTAGGGTTGGGGTTGGGGTTTAGGGTTAGGGGTTAGGGTTGGGGTTAGGGTTGGGTTTGGGTTTGGGTTTGGGGTTAGGGTTAGGGTTGGGTTGGGTTAGGGTTAGGGTTAGGGGTTAGGGTTAGGGTTAGGGTTAGGGTTAGGGTTAGGGTTAGGGTTAGGGTAGGGTTAGGGTTAGGGTTAGGGTTAGGGTTAGGGGTTAGGGGTTAGGGTTGGGGTTAGGGTTAGGGTTAGGGGTCGGGGTTGGGGTTAGGGGTTAGGGTTAGGGTTAGTTGGGGTTAGGTTGGGGTTAGGGTTGGGGTTGGGGTTGGGGTTGGGGTTAGGGTTGGGGTTAGGGTTTGGGGGTGGGGTTAGGGTTAGGGTAGGGTTAGGGTTAGGGTTAGGGTTAGGTTAGGGTTAGGGTTAGGGTTAGGGTAGGGTTAGGGTTAGGGTTAGGGTTAGGGTAGGGGACTCTCCTCCCAGAAGGGAAGCGTGGTGCCCGGTCCATCCCCCCTGCGGAGCGTCCAAAACCTTGGTCCCATCTGGGCTGGCGGGCAGGTCGACGCCTCCCATAATGGACAACTGTCCATCCGCCATCCATGGCGTTTTCCAAAAACAACTTTTTATTTATTTTTAAGTTTTTAATTTTTTTGTTATTTTTTAATGTTTTTTAAATGAAAAAAACAAAAAAACTCATAATGTTCTAAAACTGAACAACAAAGGAAGGTGTGCCAAAAAAAACGACGTTTCGACCCTTCCCGGGTCTTCCTCAGGTCTGGCACACAGAAAACTATGCTGGTTAGCTGCAATGACTGTGTTCCCTATGATGTTGACTGTCTGGTGTTCAACAAGAGAATGAGCTCCCTATCACTCTCCCTCTATTTATACCCTCTGTTTTTCATGCAATGTTTTGCTTTGTGCATTTAACATGTTACTTGAGTTTCTTTTAGTTTTTTGATTACCACCCCTTCTGTTTTAACCCTGTGTGTTCCAAATGAAATGAAATGAGTTATATATTGTGTTTGTAAATGAATTATGATATTTAAAGGAATAGGTCTACCCCATAATTTTTTAACCCTATGTTTTCCAAATGAAATATTTAATAATGTATGTGTTTTTATGAACCCAATTAGTTATGATTATGTTTTTATGAAACCAATTATTATTATGTTTTGAAATAGAATATACCCTTTGAATGAATTTTCCTCACCCCCAAATTTTTAACCCTATATTTGCCAATTGTATGTATTTATCCCAATTCACTTCTATACAAAGCCAATTATGCCCTTATTTAGTGTGTTTAAATGAAATGTAGTACTTAAACCAATAGCCCCGCCCACAAAATTCTTTAACCCTATGTTTGCCAAATGAAATATTCATTAATTTATATGTTTTATATGTTTTTATGTTTTAATGAACCCAATTATTGATGTTTATGGTTTTAAATAGAATATAACTTTTAGATGAACTTTCTCCTACCAAATTTTTAACCCTATGTTTGCCAATTGTAATAAGTATAATCTTCCTTTTGTTTTCGTCTATGAAATCAATTATTTATTTATTTATTCTTTTAATGTTGGGTTAGGGTTAGGGTTAATGTTAGGGGTTAGGGGTTAGGGTTAGGGGTTGGGGTTGGGGTTAGGGTTAGGGTTAGGGGTTAGGGGTTAGGGTTAGGGGTTTAGGGTTTTAGGGTTAGGGGTTAGAGGGTTAGGGTTAGGGTTAGGGGTTAGGGTTAGGGTTAGGGGGTTGGGGTTAGGGTTAGGGGTTAGGGGTTAGGGTTAGGGTTAGGGGTTGGGGTTAAGGTTAGGGATAGAGTTAGGTTTAGGGCCTTAATTGGGATCAGGGTTAATCTATAACCTCCACATGACTCTAATCGTTCTTGATATTCAACCCAAATGGTTCCCTGGTACTCAATAAATAAATCCAATACCTTTCCCTCTTCTTTCGTTCCCAATCCGTCCAATTAATGTCTCTTTGTAACCCAGCCATCCTCATAGCAGCTAAACCATGTTTCAAAAATGTTGAACTAAAAGCGTGTCCACTTCTTTTTTGTTCCTTACATTATATCTATGCTGTGTCATACGTGTGGACAGTGTATTTTTTGTTTCTCCAACATATTTAATTCCGCACTTAACACAAAATAAAACATAAATACAATTTCTCGATTTGGATTGAATCCTTGTTGGATTCTGATAACTGATTTTTCCTTCTCATTTTTGATAAATTTCCGTCTGGAGAATTGTGTTTCAAGCATCTGGGGTTTCTCCACATTCAAAGACGGTAACTTGGCCTGAACCAAGAAGTCCGACAAATTTCTATTTCTTCTATATGCCGAGATAACCCTTGAGTTTGGAATTATTCCCTCTTGGCCTATCATGTTCTCAAAATTAGCCTTAAATTTTGTGTTGAGAGTCTTACTAATTGAAGAAAATGTTGTAATGAGAGGAATTAAATTCCCATGATCCTTCTCTCTCTTTTCTTGATATGTTTTTAGACAATGCCTCAAAAGGTTCTAGAATATCCTCTTTTCCGCAAGGCCTTAAACAAAATAGTCACCGCTTCCCTGAAATATTCTTCTTTAGTGCAAATACGGTTAAATCTAAGAATCTGCGATTTTACTAAACCCCTGAAGGTGTGTTTTGGGTGGAAGCTATTTTTATGAAGCAGCGCGTGTGTATCTGTGGCTTTAAAATAAACCTTAACATCCAATTTAAAATCTGTGAGAAAATCTGGTCCTTTAAATACCGTGGTATCCAAAAATCTATAGATTGCTTATTAAGTTCTGTTTTAAGCTTGATTGACGGATCATGGAATTTAAAATTTTCACAAATTCTTCAAACTCTTGTTCAGATCCCATCCAAATTCCCCATATATCATCCAGGTAACGTAAGTAATGTGTTGGCTTCTTCTCACATTTTGAAAGAACCTCCTCTTCCCAATAGGCCATGAAAATGTTGGCATACTGGGCAAATTTCTTTCCCATGGCTGTACCTTTAATTTGTAAGTAAAATTTCCCATCAAACATAAAATCGTTTCGTGTCAAATTGATTTCTAGTAATTTCAGTAATTCGTCATCCGGCCTTTTTGGGTCAGGATATTTTTCAAAATCTTTTGGACACAGTTGATGCCCGCCTGAATTGGGATATTAGTGTACAAATTATCTACATCCATGGAGAAGAAATAGAAATCTGAAGGGATCCTCAAACTTTTAACAATTTCAATAAAATGATAAGTATCTCTGACATAAGCAGGGTGTTTAATTGACAACGGATTCAAATAATAATCTAAATATTCTGCCGTGAAATATGTCTCACTACCGCAGTCTGAAACTATAGGTCTCCCTGGGGGGACCTCATATGGGATTGTCCATTTCTCTGGAGCTTTGTGAATTTTTGGTAAAATGTAAAATCTTCTTTCTCTTGGCTGTAAATTCCCAATCAAATATTGTCTCTGTTTGGCATTAATAAAGTGTTTCTTTTTCAAAGAGTCTACAATCTTGACTACTGTAGGAATAGTCTCCATATACATTGGTTTATCCAATTTCCTGTAATAGGTCCTGTCATTTAGTTGTCGCTCAACTTCAAATATGTACTGTTCTCTGCTTAAAATCACAACAGCCGACCCTTTGTCCGCTGGCTTTATTACTATGTGTTTGGTGTTTTTAATTCCCTCAAAGCTTGTGCTTCTACTAATGAAATATTCAATTTTTCTTGAGTCAATTTGTAATGTTTTTAAAGTTCTCCAAATCTCCATCAATTAGTTTTTTGACGTCTGGCGGCAACTCATGTAATGGTGGTGTCCAATTTGACGGTCCGATGAAAGGTAATTGTTGTGTTTTCTTCGAATTTCTAAAGTATGTAGCTAATTTGATCTTTCTATGATAATTCTGCATATCCAATTGAAGTTGCGATTTTTGATCCCTGCCTATAGTCAGAGTCGGAACAAACGATAAACCTTTGCTTAACAAGTCGTATTGTGGTCTGGAAAGTTTGAAATTTTTTGCCAAAACCACCACGTCTTGAGAATGGAAGGACTGTACTCCCTCCACCCCTCCTGTTCCAGACTCAGGGGTGCGGGAGTTTAAAAATGCCATCAATGGTCAAACATGGCACTTCCAGTATCAGGCGTCCAATGCACGCCATCAGCCTCCGTCTGAAACTTATCGTCAGGAAGGAGGGGATGAAGGGCATGTTTCTTTCGATGTGCTCGTTTAGAGTCTGGAGATTCTCCCTTTCGTCTGCGGGGAGGGTAGAAGAAAAATTCACAAGGGGGATCCAGATGTCTGCGTAGGGAAATTTCCGTTTTGTAGATCTGATCGCACCCTGTACATTTTTAACAGTTGTCTCTTTGGACTTATTCCCCTGCTATTGATGCCGAATGATAAAATGATCTTTTCAACTGCCACATCGGGTTGGGGCCACAGTCTTCTCCATGAGGGCCTGTCCGTGACGGAAATGGCCCCTGGAAAGCTCTCAACCTGTAAGTTTTGTTGTAAAAATCTGGTAGACTGCAAAGGTTAGAGTCTCCAATAATTAGCCACTTTTTCTCGATCACCAAGCTCCAATCTGTCAATTTTCTTTGTGTATTTGGGTGTCTGTAAACCCTTGACCTTTGTGGCTCTGGAGCGGTGAAATGGTCAAAAGACTCTTCAAAAACATCCTCCGGTGGGCCGGCCTCTCGATGGACCTGGGCGGTGACTCGCCTTAAGGTCTGAGGAGCCTGCGCCTCCGCCTCCTCTCTTTCTTCTTCGGCTTGCAGCTCATCGAAGAGGGCCACCAGGTCTGAGTGGGTGGGGCTGGGAATGGGGGATCCCCACGCTCCCAACTCCTCTGCCAATTCAGGTTCCTCAGTCTGAAGAAGATTGTCTTCAGCCACAACCTGAGTTGCAGTCGCTCTCATCCTCCTCCTCACTTCCCTCTGCTCACCGGGAGGTTCTGCCCACTGAGGGCTTTGTTGCTCCTCTAGCCCCTGGTCAGATCGGTCGGTCATAGTGGCCACTGAGCTCCTGGCAATAGGTTGCCGTGGCTCCCTTGGCTGTGTTGTCTGGACCGTGACCTCCCTTTGTTGCGGGGCCTGCACTTGTACCGGTTCTCCGGTGTCAGCCCTGGCTGTAATAAGGGCCTCGGCGTGATCAATCACATCCTGTGTGATGCGGGGCAGATTCGTTTAGCCCAACGAACAGCAACCTCGAAAGCTGTCTTCCACTCAGGGGTAAGGAGATCAGCCAGTTCCCCCAGAAGTTCTTCGAGGCGTGTTTCATAATGTTCCATCAGAATTAGAAAAGTATTATAGCCCCAGTTCTTAGCGTTCCCAGTGATCATGTCCACCGTACGCTGTGTGGGAGCCGCCGGTTTAATCATGTCCGACAGGATCTCCACCATCCTGGCAATCATACGGGGCTCTGGCTTCCCAGGCTTGGGAGCCACATTTTGCAGATGGTGAACCATTTTCACCACCCCATGCAGTTCTGAACTAGTTTCCCAAACTGGGGGTCAGCTGGTTCGCGTCTAACCCGGACCCCTGGCCCTTGGAGAAAACCACCTCCGGGCGGTCGTGGGTTGGTTTGACCAACTACCGCTGCATACGAGCGGGACTGGGGACCGGTGTTCTGGACCATCCTAGGGGGAGGCACTGGCCGGCTAGGGTAGGGGACTCTCCTCCCAGAAGGGAAGCGTGGTGCCCGGTCCATCCCCCCTGCGGAGCGTCCAAAACCTTGGTCCCATCTGGGCTGGCGGGCAGGTCGACGCCCCCTCCCATAATGGACAACTGTCCATCCGCCATCCATGGCGTTTTTCCAAAAAACAACTTTTTTTTATTTATTTTTTAAGTTTTTTAATTTTTTTGTTATTTTTTAATGTTTTTTAAATGAAAAAAACAAAAAAACTCTTATAATGTTCTAAAACTGAACAACAAAGGAAGGTGTGCCAAAAAAAACGACGTTTCGACCCTTCCCGGGTCTTCCTCAGGTCTGGCACACAGAAAACTATGCTGGTTAGCTGCAATGACTGTGTTCCCTATGATGTTGACTGTCTGGTGTTCAACAAGAGAATGAGCTCCCTATCACTCTCCCTCTATTTATACCCTCTGTTTTTCATGCAATGTTTTGCTTTGTGCATTTAACATGTTACTTGAGTTTCTTTTAGTTTTTGATTACCACCTTCTGTTTTAACCCTGTGTGTTCCAAATGAAATGAAATGAGTTATATATTGTGTTTGTAAATGAATTATGATATTTAAAGGAATAGGTCTACCCATAATTTTTTAACCCTATGTTTTCCAAATGAAATATTTAATAATGTATGTGTTTTTATGAACCCAATTAGTTATGATTATGTTTTTATGAAACCAATTATTATTATGTTTTGAAATAGAATATACCCTTTGAATGAATTTTCCTCACCCCCAAATTTTTAACCCTATATTTGCCAATTGTATGTATTTATCCCAATTCACTTCTATACAAAGCCAATTATGCCCTTATTTAGTGTGTTTAAATGAAATGTAGTACTTAAACCAATAGCCCCGCCCACAAAATTCTTTAACCCTATGTTTGCCAAATGAAATATTCATTAATTTATATGTTTTATATGTTTTTATGTTTTAATGAACCCAATTATTGATGTTTATGGTTTTAAATAGAATATAACTTTTAGATGAACTTTCCCCTACCAAATTTTTAACCCTATGTTTGCCAATTGTAATAAGTATAATCTTCCTTTTGTTTTCGTCTATGAAATCAATTATTTATTTATTTATTCTTTTAATGTTTGGTTTGGTTAAGGGTTAATGTTAGGGAGTTAGGGGTTAGGAGTTAGGGTTGGGGTTGGGGTTAGGGTTAGGAGTTAGGGTTAGGGGTTAGGGTTAGGGTTTAGGGTTTTAGGGTTAGGGGTTAGAGTTAGGGGTTAGGGTTAGGGGTTAGGGTTAGGGTTAGGGGTTAGGGGTTAGGGTTAGGGGTTAGGGGTTAGGGTTAGGGTTAGGGGTTGGGGTTAAGGTTAGGGATAGAGTTAGGTTTAGGGCCTTAATTGGGATCAGGGTTAATCTATAACCTCCACATGACTCTAATCGTTCTTGATATTCAACCCAAATGGTTCCCTGGTACTCAATAAATAAATCCAATACCTTTCCCTCTTCTTTCGTTCCCAATCCGTCCAATTAATGTCTCTTTGTAACCCAGCCATCCTCATAGCAGCTAAACCATGTTTCAAAAAATGTTGAACTAAAAGCGTGTCCACTTCTTTTTTGTTCCTTACATTATATCTATGCTGTGTCATACGTGTGGACAGTGTATTTTTTGTTTCTCCAACATATTTAATTCCGCACTTAACACAAAATAAAACATAAATACAATTTCTCGATTTCGGATTGAATCCTTGTTGGATTCTGATAACTGATTTTTCCTTCTCATTTTTGATAAATTTCCGTCTGGAGAATTGTGTGTCAAGCATCTGGGGTTTCTCCACATTCAAAGGCGGTAACTTGGCCTGAACCAAGAAGTCCGACAAATTTCTATTTCTTCTATATGCCGAGATAACCCTTGAGTTTGGAATTATTCCCTCTTGGCCTATCATGTTCTCAAAATTAGCCTTAAATTTTGTGTTGAGAGTCTTACTAATTGAAGAAAATGTTGTAATGAGAGGAATTAAATTCCCATGATCCTTCTCTCTCTTTTCTTGATATGTTTTTAGACAATGCCTCAAAAAGGTTCTAGAATATCCTCTTTTCCGCAAGGCCTTAAACAAAATAGTCACCGCTTCCCTGAAATATTCTTCTTTAGTGCAAATACGGTTAAATCTAAGAATCTGCGATTTTACTAAACCCCTGAAGGTGTGTTTTGGGTGGAAGCTATTTTATGAAGCAGCGTGTGTATCTGTGGCTTTAAAATAAACCTTAACATCCAATTTAAAATCTGTGAGAAAATCTGGTCCTTTAAATACCGTGGTATCCAAAAAATCTATAGATTGCTTATTAAGTTCTGTTTTAAGCTTGATTGACGGATCATGGAATTTAAAATTTTCACAAATTCTTCAAACTCTTGTTCAGATCCCATCCAAATTCCCCATATATCATCCAGGTAACGTAAGTAATGTGTTGGCTTCTTCTCACATTTTGAAAGAACCTCCTCTTCCCAATAGGCCATGAAAATGTTGGCATACGCCGGGCAAATTTCTTTCCCATGGCTGTACCTTTAATTTGTAAGTAAAATTTCCCATCAAACATAAAATCGTTTCGTGTCAAATTGATTTCTAGTAATTTCAGTAATTCGTCATCCGGCCTTTTTGGGTCAGGATATTTTTCAAAAATCTTTTGGACACAGTTGATGCCCGCCTGAATTGGGATATTAGTGTACAAATTATCTACATCCATGGAGAAGAAATAGAAATCTGAAGGGATCCTCAAACTTTTAACAATTTCAATAAAATGATAAGTATCTCTGACATAAGCAGGGTGTTTAATTGACAACGGATTCAAATAATAATCTAAATATTCTGCCGTGAAATATGTCTCACTACCGCAGTCTGAAACTATAGGTCTCCCTGGGGGGACCTCATATGGGATTGTCCATTTCTCTGGAGCTTTGTGAATTTTTGGTAAAATGTAAAATCTTCTTTCTCTTGGCTGTAAATTCCCAATCAAATATTGTCTCTGTTTGGCATTAATAAAGTGTTTCTTTTTCAAAGAGTCTACAATCTTGACTACTGTAGGAATAGTCTCCATATACATTGGTTTATCCAATTTCCTGTAATAGGTCCTGTCATTTAGTTGTCGCTCAACTTCAAATATGTACTGTTCTCTGCTTAAAATCACAACAGCCGACCCTTTGTCCGCTGGCTTTATTACTATGTGTTTGGTGTTTTTTAATTCCCTCAAAGCTTGTGCTTCTACTAATGAAATATTCAATTTTTCTTGAGTCAATTTGTAATGTTTTTTAAAGTTCTCCAAATCTCCATCAATTAGTTTTTTGACGTCTGGCGGCAACTCATGTAATGGTGGTGTCCAATTTGACGGTCCGATGAAAGGTAATTGTTGTGTTTTCTTCGAATTTCTAAAGTATGTAGCTAATTTGATCTTTCTATGATAATTCTGCATATCCAATTGAAGTTGCGATTTTTGATCCCTGCCTATAGTCAGAGTCGGAACAAACGATAAACCTTTGCTTAACAAGTCGTATTGTGGTCTGGAAAGTTTGAAATTTTTTGCCAAAACCACCACGTCTTGAGAATGGAAGGACTGTACTCCCTCCACCCCCTCCTGTTCCAGACTCAGGGGGTGCGGGAGTTTAAAAATGCCATCCAATGGTCAAACATGGCACTTCCAGTATCAGGCGTCCAATGCACGTCATCAGCCTCCGTCTGAAACTTATCGTCAGGAAGGAGGGATGAAGGGCATGTTTCTTTCGATGTGCTCGTTTAGAGTCTGGAGATTCTCCCTTTCGTCTGCGGGGAGGGTAGAAGAAAAATTCACAAGGGGGATCCAGATGTCTGCGTAGGGAAATTTCCGTTTTGTAGATCTGATCGCACCCTGTACATTTTTAACAGTTGTCTCTTTGGACTTATTCCCCCTGCTATTGATGCCGAATGATAAAATGATCTTTTCAACTGCCACATCGGTTGGGGCCACAGTCTTCTCCATGAGGGCCTGTCCGTGACGGAAATGGCCCCCTGGAAAGCTCTCAACCTGTAAGTTTTTGTTGTAAAAATCTGGTAGACTGCAAAGGTTAGAGTCTCCAATAATTAGCCACTTTTTCTCGATCACCAAGCTCCAATCTGTCAATTTTCTTTGTGTATTTGGGTGTCTGTAAACCCTTGACCTTTGTGGCTCTGGAGCGGTGAAATGGTCAAAAGACTCTTCAAAAACATCCTCCGGTGGGCCGGCCTCTCGATGGACCTGGGCGGTGACTCGCCTTAAGGTCTGAGGAGCCTGCGCCTCCGCCTCCTCTCTTTCTTCTTCGGCTTGCAGCTCATCGAAGAGGGCCACCAGGTCTGAGTGGGTGGGGCTGGGAATGGGGGATCCCCACGCTCCCAACTCCTCTGCCAATTCAGGTTCCTCAGTCTGAAGAAGATTGTCTTCAGCCACAACCTGAGTTGCAGTCGCTCTCATCCTCCTCCTCACTTCCCTCTGCTCACCGGGAGGTTCTGCCCACTGAGGGCTTTGTTGCTCCTCTAGCCCCTGGTCAGTTCGGTCGGTCATAGTGGCCACTGAGCTCCTGGCAATAGGTTGCCGTGGCTCCCTTGGCTGTGTTGTCTGGACCGTGACCTCCCTTTGTTGCGGGGCCTGCACTTGTACCGGTTCTCCGGTGTCCGCCCTGGCTGTAATAAGGGCCTCGGCGTGATCAATCACATCCTGTGTGATGCGGGGCAGATTTCGTTTAGCCCAACGAACAGCAACCTCGAAAGCTGTCTTCCACTCAGGGGTAAGGAGATCAGCCAGTTCCCCCAGAAGTTCTTCGAGGCGTGTTTCATAATGTTCCATCAGAATTAGAAAAGTATTATAGCCCCAGTTCTTAGCGTTCCCAGTGATCATGTCCACCGTACGCTGTGTGGGAGCCGCCCGGTTTAATCATGTCCGACAGGATCTCCACCATCCTGGCAATCATACGGGCTCTGGCTTCCCAGGCTTGGGAGCCACATTTTGCAGATGGTGAACCATTTTCACCACCCCATGCAGTTTACGAACTAGTTTCCCAAACTGGGGGTCAGCTGGTTCGCGTCTAACTTCGGACCCCCTGGCCCGCGGAGAAAACCACCTCCGGGCCGGTCGTGGGTTGGTTTGACCAACTACCGCTGCATACGAGCGGGACTGGGGACCGGTATTCTGGACCATCCTAGGGGAGGCACTGGCCGGCTAGGGTAGGGACTCTCCTCCCAGAAGGGAAGCGTGGTGCCGGTCCATCCCCCCTCGGAGCGTCCCAAAACCTTGGTCCCATCTGGGCTGGCGGGCAGGTCGACGCCCCCTCCCATAATGGACAACTGTCCATCCGCCATCCATGGCGTTTTTCCAAAAAACAACTTTTTTTATTTATTTTTTAAGTTTTTTTAATTTTTTTGTTATTTTTTAATGTTTTTTAAATGAAAAAAACAAAAAAACTCATAATGTTCTAAAACTGAACAACAAAGGAAGGTGTGCCAAAAAAACGACGTTTCGACCCTTCCCGGGTCTTCCTCAGGTCTGGCACACAGAAAACTATGCTGGTTAGCTGCAATGACTGTGTTCCCTATGATGTTGACTGTCTGGTGTTCAACAAGAGAATGAGCTCCCTATCACTCTCCCTCTATTTATACCCTCTGTTTTTCATGCAATGTTTTGCTTTGTGCATTTAACATGTTACTTGAGTTTCTTTTAGTTTTTTGATTACCACCCCTTCTGTTTTAACCCTGTGTGTTCCAAATGAAATGAAATGAGTTATATATTGTGTTTGTAAATGAATTATGATATTTAAAGGAATAGGTCTACCCATAATTTTTAACCCTATGTTTTCCAAATGAAATATTTAATAATGTATGTGTTTTATGAACCCAATTAGTTATGATTATGTTTTATGAAACCAATTATTATTATGTTTTGAAATAGAATATACCCTTTGAATGAATTTTCCTCACCCCCAAATTTTTAACCCTATATTTGCCAATTGTATGTATTTATCCCAATTCACTTCTATACAAAGCCAATTATGCCCTTATTTAGTGTGTTTAAATGAAATGTAGTACTTAAACCAATAGCCCCGCCCACAAAATTCTTTAACCCTATGTTTGCCAAATGAAATATTCATTAATTTATATGTTTTATATGTTTTTATGTTTTAATGAACCCAATTATTGATGTTTATGGTTTTAAATAGAATATAACTTTTAGATGAACTTTCCCCTACCAAATTTTTAACCCTATGTTTGCCAATTGTAATAAGTATAATCTTCCTTTTGTTTTCGTCTATGAAATCAATTATTTATTTATTTATTCTTTTAATGTTGGGTTAGGGTTAATGTTAGGAAGAAGAAATAGGTTGGGGCTAAAGAAGAAATAGTTAGTTAGGTTAGTTTAGGTTTTAGGGTTAGGGTTAGAGAAAATAAGAAGAAGCAAGAAGAAGAAGAAGAAGAAGGTTGGGTTGAAGAAATAGTTAAAGAAGTTGTTAAAGAAGAAGTTAGGTTAGGTTAGAAGAAGGTTAGTTAGGGGTTAGGTTAGGTTAGGTTAGGGGTTAGGTTAGGTTTAGTTAGGTTAGGGTTGAAGAAGAAGAAGAAGAAGAAGCTAGTTAGGTTAAAGAAGAAGAAAGGAAGAAGAAGAAGTTAGGTTAAAGGTTGTGTTGAAGAAGAAGAAGGTTAGGTTGTGTTAGGCTAGGTTAGGTTAAAGAAGTTAGGTTGAGGTTAGAAGAAGAAGAAATAAAGAAGAAGAAGAAGAAGAAGTTAGAAGAAGAAGTTAGAAGAAGAAGTTAGGTTAGGGGTTAAGAAGGGTTAGAATAGGAAGGTTAGTGTTGTACAGGTTGAAGTTGGGTTAGGTTAGAATTGAATAGGTTGAAGAAGAAAGTTAGGGGTTGTGTTAGGTTGAAAGAAATAGTGTTAGGGTGTTAGTGTCAGAAGAAGAAATAGTGTTAGGGTAGGTTAGGTTAAAATAGGTTAGGGTTAGGTTGTGGTTAGGTTGAAGAAGGTTAGGTTAGGTTAGGTTGTGTAGAAGAAGAAGAAGAAGAAGGGTTGTAAAGAAGAAGTAAGGTTAGAAGAAGAAGAAGAAGTTAGGGGTTAGAAGTTAGAAGTTAAGAAGGTAGGGTTGTAAGAAGTTAGGTTAGGAAGAAGAAGAAGCAAGGGTTAGAAGAAGGGCTTGTTAGGGTTTGTGTTAGAAGAAGAAGAAGAAGGTTAGAAGAAGAAGTAAGAAGAAGCAGGGGTTAGAAGAAGAAGAAGAAGAAGTTAGGTTAGGGTTGTAGGTTAGGTTGTTAAAGAAGGGCAAGTTGAAGAAGAAAGTAGGTTAGAAAAAGGCTAGAAGTTGAAAGAAGAAGGGTTAGGTTGGGGTTAGGCAGTTTGTGGAAAAGGGGTTCTAGGGGCTAGGCTTCAGGGGTTGTGCAGGCTAGGTTAGGTTAAAATAGGTAGTGTTGAAGAAAGAAGTTAGGGGTTGTAAAGGTTAGGTTGTGTTGTGGCTAGGCTAGGCTAGGGGGTTAGGTTAGTTAGTTAGGTTGTGGCTAGGTTTGAAGTAGGGTTGAAGCAAGGTTAGGTTAGGGAAGCTAGGGTTGTGTTGAAGTTAAAGAAGAAGAAGCAAGAAGAAGTTAGGGTTAAGGAAGTTAGGGGTTAGGTTAAAAGAAGTTAGAAGTCAAAGCTAGGGTTAGGTTGAAGAAGAAGAAGAAGAAGAAGAAGTTAAAGAAGCATAGGGTTAGGTTAAGAAGAAGAAGAAGAAGGGGTTAGTTTAGGTTAAAATAGTTAAAGCCAGGGTTAAAGGAAGAAGAAGTTAGGGGTTAGTTAAAGTTAGGGAAGAAGAAGAAGAAGAAGTTAGGTTAGGAAGCAAGAAGAAGAAGTTAAGAAGAAGAAGAAGGGTTAAAGAAGAAGCGTTGTAAGAAATAAATAGGGCTGAAAGGTTAGAAGAAGTTAGGTTAGTTAGGTTGTACAGCTAGGGGCTAGCTAGGTTAGGGTTAGGCTAGGGGTTAGGGGTTGAAATGTAATAGGTCAATAGGGCTAGAAATAGGGCCAGGTTGTGTTTAATAGGGCTAGTTGAAGAAGAAGAAGGCTAAATAGGACAGTGTTAGGGTTAGGCTAGCTTGTGTAAGAAGAAGAAGAAGTTAAAGAAGAAGAAGAAGAAGAAGCAGGGTTAGGTTAGGAAAGAAGAAGAAGCATAGTTAGGGGCAGTTAGGTTAGTTAGAAGAAGAAGAAGAAGGTTAGGTAAGAAGAAGTAAAGAAGAAAGGCTAAATAGGGGTTAGGGGTTAGGGCTAGCTA
Organism: Plectropomus leopardus; assembly: GCF_026936395.1. Classification (NCBI taxonomy): domain Eukaryota; kingdom Metazoa; phylum Chordata; class Actinopteri; order Perciformes; family Serranidae; genus Plectropomus; species Plectropomus leopardus. Next base: position 1,818 of record NW_028274753.1, on the reverse strand, counting down.
GGAAGAAATAGTTAGGCTGTAAAGGTTAGGGTTAAGAAAGGAAGCAGGTTAGAAGAAGTTAGGTTAGGTTAGGGGTTGAAGCAGGAAGAAGAAGAAGTTAGGTTTCAGGGTTAGGTTGAAGTTAAAGAAGAAGAAGGAAGAAGAAGAGAAGTTAGGGGAAGAAGAAGTTAAAGAAGAAGAATAGAAATATAACAGGATGAAAGAAGAAATATAATAGGGTTGAAGAAGAAGAAGAAGGGCTAGGGTTATAATAGGTTGAAAGAAGGGTTGTGTTAGGGCTAGAAGTTGAAGTAAGAAGGGTTGAAGAAGAAGGGTTGTGTTGGTGGGGTTAAAATAGAAGTTGTGCTAGGCAGGTTGTGTCAGGTTGAAGCAGGTTGTACAGTTAGGGTTTAGGGTTAGGTTAGGTTAGGTTAAGTTGTGTTAAGAAGAAGTTAGGGTTAGGTTAAAAGAAGTTGTGTTGTGTTTAGGTTAAAGAAGAAGTAAGAAAATAGGTTAGGGGTTAGGTTAAGTAGGGGTTAGTTAGTATTTAAAGCAAGTTAGAAGAAGAAGAAGAAGCAAGAGATGAAGAAGGAGTAGAAGAAGAAGAAGAAGAAGAAGCAAAGAAGAAAGAAGAAGCAAGAAGTTAAAGTTAAAGTTAAAATAGTTAGGGTTAGAAGAAGAAGGGCAAGAAGTTAAGTTGAAGAAGTTGTGTTGTGTTAAAGAAGAAGAAGAAGGTTAGGTTAAGCAAGGTTAGGTTAAGTTAGGGTTAGGGGTTGTGTTGTGTTAGGGGTTAGGGTCAGGCTAGGTTAAAGGAAGAAGGAAGAAAATAGGGTTGAAGAAGAAGGGGTTAAGAAGAAGAAAGAAGCTAGTAGGCCAGAAGTTGAAGGGGCATAGGGGCTTAAATAGGGCCAGTGGAAGTTAGGGCTAGGCTAGAAGAAATAGGCTTAGGTTGAAGAAGAAATAGGCTGGGGCTAGGGGTAAAGAAGAAATGTGCTGAGGTAGGGTTAAAGGGTTAAAGAAGAAGAAGCTGTGGGTTGAAGAAGAAGAAGTTAGGGTTAAAGAAGTTAGGGTTAGGCTAAGAAGAAGAAGCAGAAGAAGTTAGGTTAGGTTAGGTTGAAAGAAGAAAGAAGTTGAAGAAGAAGTTAGGGGTTGTAGGGTTAGTGTTGTGTTGAAGAAGAAGAAGTTAGGTTAGGTTAAAAGAAGAAGTTAAAGGTTGAAGAAGAAGAAGCAAAGAAGGTTAAAGTTAGCAAAGTTAGCCGTGTAGGGCTTGTGTTAGGGAAGAAGCTAGGGCAAGAAGCTAGTGGTTAAATGAAGAAGTTAGGTGTTGAAGAAGAAAGGGTAGCTGAAGAAGTTAAAGGGAAGCTAAAGGTTAGGAAGAAGAAGAAAGGTTGGGAAGAAGAAGCTAGGCAGTTAGGCTAAGGCTAGGAAGAAAGAAGAAGAAGGTAAAGAAGAAGAAGAAAGGGCTAGGCAGAAGAAGAAGAAGAAGCAAAGAAGAAGTGCTGTTGAAGAAGAAGAAGAAGAAGAAAAAGAAGAAGAAGAAGAAGAAGAAGAAGAAGAAGAAGAAGAAGAAGAAGAAGAAGAAGAAGAAGAAAAAGAAGAAGAAGAAGAAGAAGAAGAAGAAAAAGAAGAAGAAGAAGAAGAAAAAGAAGAAGAAGAAGAAGAAGAAGAAGAAGAAGGAGAAAAAGAAGAAGGTTAAGCTAGGAAGAAGAAGAAGAAGAAATAGGTTGAAGAAGAAGAAGAAATAGGGCTTAGGTTAAGAATAGAAGAAGAAGAAGAAGAAGTTAGGCTAGAAATAGGTTGAAGAAGAAGAAGAAGAAGAAGAAGAAGGAAGAAGAAGAA
>NW_028274752.1:0-18710 GCF_026936395.1 Plectropomus leopardus | reverse complement strand
AAGCCCCAGACAGTGCACTCGCTCCCGGCAGCAAGGCTGAACATTCCCCGGTGCTACCTCTGACTTCCAGGGACTGACCTCCAGGGGCCCAGTCCCTCACGCCAAGCCCCAGACAGTGCACTCGCCTCCCCGGGAGAAAGGCTGAACATTCCCCGGTGCTACCTCTGACTTCCAGGGACTGACCTCCAGGGGCCCAGTCCCTCACGCTCAAGCCCCAGACAGTGCACTCGCTCCCGGGAGAAAGGCTGAAGATTCCCGGTGCTACCTTCTGACTTCCAGGGACTGACCTCCAGGGGCCCAGTCCCTCACGCACAAGCCCCAGACAGTGCACTCGCTCCCGGGAGAAAGGCTGAAGATTCCCGGTGCTACCTCTGACTTCCAGGGACTGACCTCCAGGGGCCCAGTCCCTCACGCACAAGCCCCAGACAGTGCACTCGCCTCCGGGAGAAAGGCTGAACATTCCCCGGTGCTACCTCTGACTTCCAGGGACCGACCTCCAGGGGCCCAGTCCCTCACGCGCAAGCCCCAGACAGTGCACTCGCTCCAGGGAGCAAGGCTGAAGACTCCCCGGTGCTACCTCTGACTTCCAGGGACTGACCTCCAGGGGCCCAGTCCCTCACGCTCAAGCCACAGACAGTGCACTCGCTCCCGGGCGAAAGGCTGAACATTCCCCGGTGCTACCTCTGACTTCCAGGGACTGACCTCCAGGGGCCCAGTCCCTCACGCGCAAGCCCCAGAGAGCGCACTCGCGCCCGGGAGCGAGGCTGAACATTCCCCGTGCTACCTCTGACTTCCAGGGACTGACCTCCAGGGGCCCAGTCCCTCACGCCAAGAAGCCCCAGACAGTGCACTCGCCTCCCGTGAGCAAGGCTGAACATTCCCCGTGCTACCTCTGACTTCCAGGGACCGACCTCCAGGGGCCCAGTCCCTCACGCCGCAAGCCCCAGACAGTGCACTCGCTCCCGGGAGCAAGGCTGAAGACTCCCGGTGCTACCGCTGTCTTCCAGGGACTGACCTCCAGGGGCCCAGTCCCTCACGCGCAAGCCCCAGACAGTGCACTCGCCTCCCCGGGAGCAAGGCTGAAGACTCCACGGTGCTACCTCTGACTTCCAGGGACTGACCTCCAGGGGCCCAGTCCCTCACGCACAAGCCCCAGACAGTGCACTCGCTCCGTGAGCAAGGCTGAACATTCCCGGTGCTACCTCTGACTTCCAGGGACCGACCTCCAGGGGCCCAGTCCCTCACGCGCAAGCCCCAGACAGTGCACTCGCTCCCGGGAGCAAGGCTGAAGACTCCCCGGTGCTACCTCTGACTTCCAGGGACTGACCTCCAGGGGCCCAGTCCCTCACGCACAAGCCCCAGACAGTGCACTCGCTCCCGTGAGCAAGGCTGAACATTCCCCGGTGCTACCTCTGACTTCCAGGGACCGACCTCCAGGGGCCCAGTCCCTCACGCGCAAGCCCCAGACAGTGCACTCGCTCCCGGGAGCAAGGCTGAAGACTCCCCGGTGCTACCTCTGACTTCCAGGGACCGACCTCCAGGGGCCCAGTCCCTGACGCGCAGGCCCCAAACAGTGCACTCGCCCCGGGAGCAAGGCTGAAGACTCCCGGTGCTACCTCTGACTTCCAGGGACTGACCTCCAGGGGCCCAGTCCCTCACGCGCAAGCCCCAGACAGTGCACCGCCTCCCGGGAGAAAGGCTGAACATTCCCCGGTGCTACCTCTGACTTCCAGGGACTGACCTCCAGGGCCCAGTCCCTCACGCTCAAGCCCCAGACAGTGCACTCGCCCCGGGAGAAAGGCTGAACATTCCCCGGTGCTACCTCTGACTTCCAGGGACTGACCTCCAGGGGCCCAGTCCCTCACACACAAGCCCCAGACAGTGCACTCGCTCCCGGGAGCAAGGCTGAACATTCCCCGGTGCTACCTCTGACTTCCAGGGACTGACCTCCAGGGGCCCAGTCCCTCACGCTCAAGCCCCAGACAGTGCACTCGCTCCCGGGAGAAAGGCTGAACATTCCCCGTGCTACCTCTGACTTCCAGGGACTGACCTCCAGGGGCCCAGTCCCTCACGCTCAAGCCCCAGACAGTGCACTCGCCTCCCGGGAGCAAGGCTGAAGATTCCCCGGTGCTACCTCTGACTTCCAGGGACTGACCTCCAGGGGCCCAGTCCCTCACGCACAAGCCCCAGACAGTGCACTCGCTCCCGGGAGAAAGGCTGAAGATTCCCCGGTGCTACCTCTGACTTCCAGGGACTGACCTCCAGGGGCCCAGTCCCTCACGCACAAGCCCCAGACAGTGCACTCGCTCCCGGGAGCAAGGCTGAACATTCCCGGTGCTACCTCTGACTTCCAGGGACTGACCTCCAGGGGCCCAGTCCCTCACGCTCACGCCCCAGACAGTGCACTCGCCCAGGGAGCAAGGCTGAAGACTCCCCGGTGCTACCGCTGACTTCCAGGGACTGACCTCCAGGGGCCCAGTCCCTCACGCTCAAGCCCCAGACAGTGCACTCGCTCCCGGGAGAAAGGCTGAACATTCCCCGGTGCTACCTCTGACTTCCAGGGACTGACCTCCAGGGGCCCAGTCCCTCACGCACAAGCCCCAGACAGTGCACTCGCTCCCGGGAGCAAGGCTGAACATTCCCCGGTGCTACCTCTGACTTCCAGGGACTGACCTCCAGGGGCCCAGTCCCTCACGCTCAAGCCCCAGACAGTGCACTCGCCTCCGGGAGCACGGCTGAAGACTCCCCGGTGCTACCTCTGACTTCCAGGGACTGACCTCCAGGGGCCCAGTCCCTCACACACAAGCCCCAGACAGTGCACTCGGCCCCGGGAGAAAGGCTGAACACTCCCCGGTGCTACCTCTGACTTCCAGGGACTGACCTCCAGGGGCCCAGTCCCTCACGCACAAGCCCCAGACAGTGCACTCGCTCCAGGGAGCAAGGCTGAACATTCCCCGGTGCTACCTCTGACTTCCAGGGACTGACCTCCAGGGGCCCAGTCCCTCACGCACAAGCCCCAGACAGTGCACTCGCTCCCGGGAGCAAGGCTGAAGACTCCCCGGTGCTACCTCTGACTTCCAGGGACTGACCTCCAGGGCCCAGTCCCTCACGCCAAGCCCCAGACAGTGCACTCGCTCCCGGGAGCAAGGCTGAACATTCCCAGTGCTACCTCTGACTTCCAGGGACTGACCTCCAGGGGCCCAGTCCCACACGCTCAAGCCCCAGACAGTGCACTCGCTCCCGGGAGCAAGGCTGAAGACTCCCCGGTGCTACCTCTGACTTCCAGGAACCGACCTCCAGGGGCCCAGTCCCTCACGCGCAAGCCCCAGACAGTGCACTCGCTCCCGGGAGCAAGGCTGAAGATTCCCCGGTGCTACCTCTGACTTCCAGGAACCGACCTCCAGGGCCCAGTCCCTCACGCCAAGCCACAGACAGTGCACTCGCCTCCCGGGAGAAAGGCTGAAGATTCCCCGGTGCTACCTTCTGACTTCCAGGGACTGACCTCCAGGGGCCCAGTCCCTCACGCCAAGCCCCAGACAGTGCACTCGCCCAGGGAGCAAGGCTGAAGACTCCCGGTGCTACCTTCTGACTTCCAGGGACTGACCTCCAGGGGCCCAGTCCCTCACGCCAAGCCCCAGACAGTGCACTCGCCTCCCGGGAGAAAGGTTGAACATTCCCGGTGCTACCTCTGACTTCCAGGGACTGACCTCCAGGGGCCCAGTCCCTCACGCCAAGCCCCAGACAGTGCACTCGCCTCCCGGAGAAAGGCTGAACATTCCCGGTGCTACCTCTGACTTCCAGGGACTGACCTCCAGGGGCCCAGTCCTCACACACAAGCCCCAGACAGTGCACTCGCCCCGGGAGAAAGGCTGAACATTCCCCGGTGCTACCTCTGACTTCCAGGGACTGACCTCCAGGGGCCCAGTCCCGAACGCACGAGCCCAAGACAGTGCACTCGCCTCCCGCAGCAAGGCTGAACATTCCCGGTGCTACCCTCTGACTTCCAGGGACTGACCTCCAGGGGCCCAGTCCCTCACGCTCAAGCCCCAGACAGTGCACTCGCCTCCCGGGAGAAAGGCTGAAGATTCCCCGGTGCTACCTCTGACTTCCAGGGACTGACCTCCAGGGGCCCAGTCCCTCACGCTCAAGCCCCAGACAGTGCACTCGCTCCCGGGAGCACGGCTGCAGACTCCCCGGTGCTACCTCTGACTTCCAGGGACTGACCTCCAGGGGCCCAGTCCCTCACGCCAAGCCCCAGACAGTGCACTCGCCTCCGGGAGAAAGGCTGAACATTCCCCGGTGCTACCTCTGACTTCCAGGGACTGACCTCCAGGGGCCCAGTCCCTCACGCCAAGCCCCAGACAGTGCACTCGCTCCCGGGAGAAAGGCTGAAGATTCCCGGTGCTACCTCTGACTTCCAGGGACTGACCTCCAGGGGCCCAGTCCTCACACACAAGCCCCAGACAGTGCACTCGCCTCCGGGAGAAAGGCTGAACATTCCCCGTGCTACCTCTGACTTCCAGGGACTGACCTCCAGGGGCCCAGTCCCTCACGCACAAGCCCCAGACAGTGCACTCGCCCCGGCAGCAAGGCTGAACATTCCCAGTGCTACCTCTGACTTCCAGGGACTGACCTCCAGGGGCCCAGTCCCTCACGCACAAGCCCCAGACAGTGCACTCGCCTCCCGGAGAAAGGCTGAAGATTCCCCGGTGCTACCTCTGACTTCCAGGGACTGACCTCCAGGGGCCCAGTCCCTCACACACAAGCCCCAGACAGTGCACTCGCTCCCGGGAGCAAGGCTGAAGACTCCCCGGTGCTACCTCTGACTTCCAGGGACTGACCTCCAGGGGCCCAGTCCCTCACGCTCAAGCCCCAGACAGTGCACTCGCTCCCGGGAGCAAGGCTGAACATTCCCCGGTGCTACCTCTGACTTCCAGGGACTGACCTCCAGGGGCCCAGTCCCACACGCTCAAGCCCCAGACAGTGCACTCGCTCCCGGGAGCAAGGCTGAAGACTCCCCGGTGCTACCTCTGACTTCCAGGAACCGACCTCCAGGGGCCCAGTCCCTCACGCGCAAGCCCCAGACAGTGCACTCGCTCCCGGGAGCAAGGCTGAAGACTCCCCGGTGCTACCTCTGACTTCCAGGGACTGACCTCCAGGGGCCCAGTCCCTCACGCTCAAGCCACAGACAGTGCACTCGCTCCCGGGAGCAAGGCTGAAGATTCCCCGGTGCTACCTCTGACTTCCAGGGACTGACCTCCAGGGGCCCAGTCCCTCACACACAAGCCCCAGACAGTGCACTCGCCCCCGGGAGAAAGGCTGAAGATTCCCCGGTGCTACCTCTGACTTCCAGGGACTGACCTCCAGGGGCCCAGTCCCACACGCTCAAGCCCCAGACAGTGCACTCGCTCCCGGGAGCAAGGCTGAAGATTCCCCGGTGCTACCTCTGACTTCCAGGGACTGACCTCCACTTCCAGGAACCGACCTCCACTTCCAGGAAAAGGACCTCCATGCGGTAAGTAATACATACACTTTCCAGGAGACAGTAAGTATATTGGACAATGAAGTTTTCATCCAGAAAGTGGATGTGACTTTATTGAAAAAAACCCAAATGTACCATTATTGTTCACATAGCTTAAGTAATAATTTAACATCAACACTCTCATACTGTAATATTTAAAACATTAATAAACAAGAAACATTAAACAACATAATTACTAATTAGATTCGGAACATGATTTGGACACAGATGAATTGGAACATGATTTGGACACAGATGAATTGGAACATGATTTGGACACAGATGAGTTATTGGAAATGTCTGATTCGCTGCCTGATCCCTCCTCACTATCCTCGTCAACACTTTCTTCATCTGTCTGAGGTTTTGAGGAGCCTGGAACCACCTCCATAGCCTCATCACTGTCAGTGGAGAAATGATGATCATCATCCTGGAATGCTCCTTCCTCCTCCCCCTCGTCAGAGTTCCAAGAGTCACTCTTTTCCTCCTCCATTTCTCCCTCGTCAGAGGTCTCAGAGTCATTCTCTTCTTCCTGCCCCTGCTCCTGGCTCCCGCCATCTGGTCTCACCTCCTCCTGTACCTGCTCCTGGCTCCTGCCATCTGCTCTCTCCTCCTCCTCTACCTGCCCCTGGCTCCTGCCATCTGCTCTCTCCTCCTCCTCTACCTGCCCCTGGCTCCTTCCATCTGCTCTCGCCTCCTCCTGTACCTGCTCCTGGCTCCTGCCATCTGCTCTCTCCTCCTCCTGGCCTGTCAATTTGGCTTATGACATTAATCAGTTAAGTATGGTTAGTTTAAGGTTAGCTTTCAAGAATATCCAAGGACTCTGGAGCTATCACTACACATTGAAAAATTCACCTTCAGGGACGATTGCATTAACCAGGGACCGCAAAATATTTAGTCGAATTGCTCGTCCCTCCTTTGGAGTCATGGTTTCTCCAACCACGTAAAACCGTCTGGCTGTTTGGGGATCGTGGCACATGCTCTTGTTTATTTGCACGTTCTCCTCAGGGGTTAGAGAAGAGTCAGCCTATAGGAGAGACAAGGCAAGGCCATTTTACTTGTACAGTCCATATTTTACAAGCAGTTTGTGTCAAAGGGCTTTACACAAGGAGTAAGGTTACTGTTACGGAATAGGAACTATTGAGTCAGATAACACACCCATGTTGAAATTGCAGTGCGCATATCCCGCAGTGTCGGGCCCCTGGCAGCCCAAGGTCCTTCCAAGCCTTGGTGAAATAATCCCCATTTTATCTAATTGTGTCCCTGCCTTTGTGAAAAAAAAAATGTTTGTGGGTGTTTTTTGAAGCCAGCAAGCTTCGGCCTCAGGTCCCCAAAGGTCTTCAGTTGCTCCATCATTTTCCCGTTCAAAGACACCATTGCTGGGCCGAAGGACTGAATGGTCTTGTGTTCGTTGACCTGGAAAAGTAAGAAGAAGAAATGGATGAGTAAGTTCAATGTCCCGGAAAATGGTCTTTCAATTCCTGGAATTCTACCTAATAATACCACCAAGGGGTAAGTGCTGCAGACATGTCCCAGATTGTTTACTGACAGAGGAGAAAGAGTTAGTAGTGAACGGGCAGTATTTTGCATTCCAGGAAAGACACCTCTACGTGGTAAGTACCTCGGACTCGTGCCCAGGACAGTTGCTTGACAGAGGGGAAGAATAAGAGTGAAGAGTGGGTAAGTTCATGTTCTGGAAAAGGATCTTCGATTCTTGGAATTCTACCATATAATACCACCAAGCGGTAAGGGCTGCACACATGTCCCAGATTGTTTCCTGACAGAGGGGAAAAGGTTAGGAGCATATGGGCGGCAGGCTCCTGTTCTGGAAAACACATTATGGATTCCAGGTATTCTACTTCAAAAATCTCCATCATTAACCAAAATACTCACTGGAAAGACGTAGGTGTTTTTATAATCCTTGGCCTTGGCGATGTCCTTTTCCGTCATCCCAAGAAAAACACATTTTCGGTGGCCTGTAGCCACCACCATCTGGCCGACCAACAAACCCACAGCGCGGGCAAAGTTTGTGTGATTGTGTGGTTCCCTGGCAAGGTCTTGTAGGGCGATGTCCTGCTCAGCCTCTGCCTTTTTGGTGAATGCTATTATGTCCATGGGCTGAACCAGATTAGCTGCAGAAAAATACAAAGAAAAATACACATTGACCATAGAGTTTCAGTGGATCAATCTTTCTAACCTCTTTAAGATCAAAACGAACCTTTCTTTTTAGCTTTATATTCTGTCCTTTGGATGACGACTTGAGGGCCCAACCCCTTTCTCCAGTGTAAGAGCTTGTCCAAAATGTAATTGATTGATTTGACTGTCAACCGCATTTTTAGGGACATTCATGACCCTCACAAATTTCAAAAACGCCTCGATGTCCACGAGGACATGTTTTTGACTTGTGGGCTTCAATCTGGACTTGAGGTTTTTCAGGTACCTAGTGACGGAATGATGGAATTAATGAGAACTGTGAATATGGTGCTGAATTTTATGACTTGGATTTGGAGAGTAGAAAGCTGAGCTACGCACCCGTTCTGTTTTTCATGTCTTTGAGAAATATAAGTGTCGAATTGATGTCGGTTTCTCCCCCAGACATGTAGAGCAGGAACTTTTTGACATATGACGTTCTCTGTTTAATGTTCCTCTTAGCTTTCTTGGAATGGTTGGGCCCTATTTGGTTTTCCTCAAACATATCCAACATATTATCTAAGCAAAATAAAAGAGCTAAGGGTGGGTAAGTTCACATTCCGGAAAAAAACTCTTTCGATTCCTTGAATTCTACCTTTTAATACTCACATGAGGTCAATTTCAACAGTTGTATTACTCACCCAGGTTTGGTGTCAGGCTCCCACTCCGGGCTTTGCTTATGCTGCAGGAGGCAGGGGTTGATGACGGCCCGGCCACTGGTTGTTGAGGGTCGGTGGTTGTCATTGAGGATGGAGCAGGAGGTGGTCCGGCCTCAGGTTTCTGTGAGTTGGGAGTGGGAGTAGGTGGAGAAGCAGCTGCACCCTCGTTGGATACAGCAGTAGGAGGAGATGCACTGGCCTGATGTTCTTCACATAATGAAGAAGTTACCTCCTTCAAATACTCCACTTCCTGACAGAGTGTTTTTAGCGTCTCCTTTATCAACTTTAAACTTGTCACCACAAATTTCAGCTTTTCTCGTGGCAGTTGACGAGCTGTGGCGGCTGATGGAGGCAGAGAGTGAGGTTCAAGAGCAGGCAGAGAGGCGTGATGTTGACGTGATGGAGGAGCAGGAGGTTGTGATGGAGGTGCAGGGGGTGGTGATGGACGTGCCGGGGGTTGTGATGGAGGCCCAGGGGGTGGTGATGGACGTGCCGGGGGTTGTGATGGAGGCCCAGGGGGTGGTGATGGACGTGCCGGGGGTTGTGATGGAGGCCCAGGGGGTGGTGATGGACGTGCCGGGGGTTGTGATGGAGGCCCAGGGGGTGGTGATGGACGCGCCAGGCGTTGTGATGGAGGCGCAGGGGGTGGTGATGGACGAGCCCGGGGTGGTGATGGAGGCCCAGGGGTGGTAATGGAGGCACCAGGCGTGTTGATGGAGGTGAAGTGCGTCTTGATGTTCGAGGCCGTGATGGTGTTCCAGAGTATTTCTTCAGGCTTTCCCTGATGGCCAGTTTCTTCGCCTTTGACATCAATTTACTCAAGTCTTTTCCCTGTGGAAAGAGTGAAGAGTGAGAGTGAAGGGTGGATGAGTTCACTTCCAGCAAAAGGACCTCCATGCGGTAAGTATCTCGGACACACGCCCCAGACAGTGCCCTGACTGTGGGGTGCAAAGGTTAAGAGCGATCGGTGGTGGAGGTCAGTTCCAGGAAATGAACCTCCAATAAGCCCTTTGAGACAAACTGGTTGTAAAAATTGGCCATACAAATAAAATTACACTGCCTTGCTTTGCCTTACAATGAACATTGAAGTCAACTGTATTTTAAAAACAATTTTGTGGTAATTGTATCATACCGTTTTTTTCCCGTGGGAGGACATCAGGTGTTTGTCGAGCCTTACATATTCTTTCCCTGTCTTGCAGGACTCAATGGGGCAGGTCAGTTTCCCCCCATACCGTAGGCTCCTCTTGCTAATCATGAGACGCCTCACTGTGGAATCATCCACCTTGTGGACGTCGCGCAGGTGGCGGGACAATGAAAGGAATCTGTGTCCACATTGTGGACACTTACCCTTGTGCTAGAGTAAGGTAAGTCATGACATGAATGTAAATGAATAAAAAATATTTTCATTTCCAGGAAAAGTACATCTACATCCAGGATATAGTGTGATCTTACCGCATGGTTGCTAAACAATCCGTTCCAGGACACGTTACAAAGGCTCCTATTTATCGTGGACAGGGTTAGGGAAAATTGACTTAAATGTGTTAAAACTATACAAATGTCCTCACATTTTGATCAGTTACAAAAATTTACAGATGTTTCCATTTCCGGAAATAGTACGTCAAAATCCAGGATTTAGTGTGTTCTTGCCTTTATGGCTGTGCAGAATTTCAAATAGGTGACAAAAGCTCCTATTTATACTATGCAGGGTTAGGGAAAATTCACTTAAACGTGTCAAATCAATAAAAATGTACTCATATTTAAAGGAGTGACATAAATTTACAGATGTTTCAATTTCCGGAAATAGTACGTCAAAATCCAGGATTTAGTGTGTTCTTACCTCAGGGGTTGCAGAGTCATCAATGGCAGAACAGCTAACAGATGGTCCTACTTATAGGGGCGGGTTAACTTTCTATCGACCAATCACAGAGTGGATGAGTTCACTTCCGTGAAATCAACCTCAATGCCAAATACTACATAGACATGCCCAGACAAAGCCTTGACTGAGGGGAACAATGGTAAAGAGTGAAGGGTGGATGAGTTCACTTCCGTGAAATCAACCTCCATGCCAAATACTACATAGACATGCCCAGACAAAGCCTTGACTGAGGGGAACAATGGTAAAGAGTGAAGGGTGGATGAGTTCACTTCCGTGAAATCAACCTCCATGCCAAATACTACATAGACATGCCCAGACAAAGCCTTGACTGAGGGGAACAATGGTAAAGAGTGAAGGGTGGATGAGTTCACTTCCGTGAAATCAACCTCCATGCCAAATACTACATAGACATGCCCAGACAAAGCCTTGACTGAGGGGAACAATGGTAAAGAGTGAAGGGTGGATGAGTTCACTTCCGTGAAATCAACCTCCATGCCAAATACTACATAGACATGCCCAGACAAAGCCTTGACTGAGGGGAACAATGGTAAAGAGTGAAGGGTGGATGAGTTCACTTCCGTGAAATCAACCTCCATGCCAAATACTACATAGACATGCCCAGACAAAGCCTTGACTGAGGGGAACAATGGTAAAGAGTGAAGGGTGGATGAGTTCACTTCCGTGAAATCAACCTCAATGCCAAATACTACATAGACATGCCCAGACAAAGCCTTGACTGAGGGGAACAATGGTAAAGAGTGAAGGGTGGATGAGTTCACTTCCGTGAAATCAACCTCCATGCCAAATACTACATAGACATGCCCAGACAAAGCCTTGACTGAGGGGAACAATGGTAAAGAGTGAAGGGTGGATGAGTTCACTTCCGTGAAATCAACCTCCATGCCAAATACTACATAGACATGCCCAGACAAAGCCTTGACTGAGGGGAACAATGGTAAGAGTGAAGGGTGGATGAGTTCACTTCCGTGAAATCGACCTCCATGCCAAATACTACATAGACATGCCCAGACAAAGCCTTGACTGAGGGGAACAATGGTAAAGAGTGAAGGGTGGATGAGTTCACTTCCGTGAAATCAACCTCAATGCCAAATACTACATAGACATGCCCAGACAAAGCCTTGACTGAGGGGAACAATGGTAAAGAGTGAAGGGTGGATGAGTTCACTTCCGTGAAATCAACCTCAATGCCAAATACTACATAGACATGCCCATACAAAGCCTTGACTGAGGGGAACAATGGTAAAGAGTGAAGGGTGGATGAGTTCACTTCCGTGAAATCAACCTCAATGCCAAATACTACATAGACATGCCCCAGACAGTGCCTTGAGTGAGGGGAACAATGGTAAAGAGTGAAGGGTTGTTGATTTCACTTTCCTGGAAGTGGACTTTCATGCGTTCTAGGTTCCAAGTTTTCTACCCTGGACAAATTCAGATGACTTTTTAGTCAGAAAATTATTACGTGGTCTCGTGCTGCCATCTAGTGGTGGAAAAGGGCCGGTACAAAAATGCAGATTTTTAAAAAGGCTGTATTTGCTCCAAAAATCAATTATATTCACAGGAAAAACATTATATATTGTCTCTTAAGTGTAAAGCATTTATTTTGCCCTTTTCCACGTCTTTATTGCTTTTAAATCACCAGTTACAGCCCTGTTGGAAATATTCCACATTACGTGCCTTGCCGTTCTGTGATTTCGACCCCCGGGAGGATAACCGCGAGCTAACATCTCCTAATTAGGGTTAGGGGTTAGGGTTAGGGTTAGGGGTTAGGGTTAGGGTTAGGGGTTAGGGTTAGGGTTAGGGTTAGGGTTAGGGGTTAGGGTTAGGGTTAGGGTTAGGGTTAGGCTAGTTGGGGTTTAGGGTTGAAGAAGTTAGGGTTAGAAGAAGTTAGGTTAGGGTTAGGGGTTAGGGTTAGTTAGGTTAGGGTTAGGAAGTTAAGAAGTTAGGTTAGAAGGTTAGGTTAGGGTTAGGCCAGGAAGTTAGGTTAGGGTTAGGGTTACCAAAACCGTCGCTGTAGGACCTCCCTGGTGCGAGTGATCCCCGGGTGACAGGTGAGGCGCGAGGCGTGGGCCCACTGGAGAACCTCCGACCTGAACTCATCGGGAACGAACAGGCGGTTCTGTGGGCAGGAGCTGGGACCTGGCTGCTCCTCCAATGCTGACAGGATGCGTTCTTCAATGTCCCAGGTGAGGGCAGCCAGGAGACGGGGAGCAGGGAGAATGTTGTCAGGACGGGATGTGGCCTCCTCCTCCTCCAGGAACTGGCGGGACAGAGCGTCGGGCTTGACATTGCGGGAACCGGGTCGATAGGAGAGGGTGAAGGAGAAGCGGGTAAAGAACAGAGCCCAACGGGCCTGGCGAGAGTTCAGTCTTTTGGCGGAGCGGATGTACTCGAGGTTTTTGTGATCCGTCCAGACCAGGAAGGGAATCTTGGTGCCCTCCAGCCAATGGCGCCACTCCTCCAATGCCAACTTTACCGCCAGTAACTCCCGATTGCCAATGTCGTAGTTCCTCTCCGCTGGTGACAGCCGCCGAGAGAAGAAGGCACATGGGTGCAACTTCTCATCCACAGCCGAACGTTGGGAAAGGACAGCTCCTACCCCCACATCCGAGGCGTCGACCTCCACCACGAACTGCCTGTCTGGGTCAGGAATGAGGAGTATGGGGGCAGAGCAGAAGCTGCCTTGAGGTCACGGAAGGCGTCGGCGGCGGCAGGAGACCAGCGGAACTGAGCCTTGGATGAGGTGAGAGCCGTGAGGGGGGCTGCCACCGTGCTGTATCCACGAATAAACCGGCTGTAAAAGTTGGCAAACCCCAGGAAACGTTGCAACTGTTTGCGTGTGTCCGGAACGGGCCAGGAGGTCACCGCCGAGACCTTGTCAGGGTCCATTTCCATGCGGTTGTGACCCACGATGTACCCCAGGAAAGAAACAGAGGATGCGTGGAAGTGACACTTCTCCGCCTTTTACTTAACAGAGAGTTCTTGAGGAGAAGCTGCAGGACCGACTGGACGTGATGGATGTGTTCCTGTCTGGACCGAGAGAAAATCAGGATGTCGTCCAAATACACGAACACAAACTTATTCAGGTAGTCTCTGAGGACGCCGCTGACGAGGGCCTGGAAAACGGCCGGGCATTAGTGAGACCGAACGGCATCACTAGATACTCATAATGTCCAGTAGGGGTGTTGAAGGCCGTTTTCCACTCATCCCCTCTCTGATGCGGACCAGGTGGTAGGCGCACGAAGGTCCAGCTGAGTGAAGACGGTGGCCCTTGTAACAGTTCAAACGCAGAGGCGATGAGGGGAGAGGGTAACGGTTCTTCACGGTAATGTCATTCAGCCCCTATAGTCAATGCAAGGTCAGAAGAACCATCTTTCTTCCCCACGAAGAAAAATCCGCCCGCAGGAGATGAGGAGGGGCGGATTATGCCGCTAGCCAAACAGTCATTTATGTAGGCCTCCATGGCCTCCCTCTCAGGTGCAGAGAGGGAGTAGAGGCGACCCTTAGGAGGTGCTGACCCGGGAAGGAGATCAATGGCACAGTCATAGGGCCGGTGAGGAGGCAGAGAAGTGGCCCTTGACTTATTGAACACCTCCCTGAAGTCGCTTGTATTCGGGCGGCACCCGGAGAGATCTGGAACGGACCCGGTCCTGGAGACGGGTCTAGCTGCGCCTGGCTGTTGGAGGCAGATCTGTTGGCATGCTGACCCCACGCCAGGATTGGACCCAGTGGACCAGTCTATGTGCGGATTGTGACGACGGAGCCAGGGGTATCCGAGGATCAGGGGTAAGCTGGGAGACTTCAGGACGTGGAACTGGATGGTCTCGTGATGTTTCCCGACAGGAGCATGGAAATGGGGTGGTCTGATGAGTGACGGTCCCCAGGAGGTGACCATCCAGTGCGCTGGCTGGTAACGGGCGTGGAAGAAGAACCAGCTCAATATCCAACTGCAACGCGAGGTCCTCATCGATCAGGTTTACGAGTCAATGAACGTGGAGAGGGTGTGAGAACCCTCTTTCAGCAGGAACTGGACGTGGAATAGGGGACGAAGACTAGGAGCAGAGTTCTGTGAACGGCTCAGCAGGATGCCCCCTTCAACCGCTGAGCCTGCCCTTTTACCGGACAGCCGGAGATGAAATGGCCGGCCTGACCACAGTAAAGGCAGAGATTAGCCCGACGTCGCCTCTCTCGCTTCCTCTGGAGATAACCTGGTGCGACTCCACCTGCATGGGCTCCGCATCACCAGGAGCTGAGTTTGGGGAACTGCTGGCGGTTGCAGAAGGACCATGACGATGAACAGGAACCCACGGAGCGCCTCCCTCTAGTCGCTGCTCCCTCCTCCTTGCCTGAATTCGCCTGTCCAGCCTGGTTGTCAGTTCAATGAGGCCATCCAGGGAGTGGGGAAGATCAAACGAAATCAGCTCATCCTTTATGTAAGGAGCTAACCTGCTGAGGAATGCGCCACATTGGGCCGCCAATTCCAGTCACTCTGCCGGGCTCGGGTCCGGAAGTCAATAGCAAAGTCAGCCACGGTCCGATCGCCTGTCGCTGGTTCAGGAGACCTCCAGTGGCATCGGGACCCAGGGAAACAGTCCCGAAAACCTTTCGTAGCTCCTCAGCGAAAGCGTGGAATGACGAACAGGCTGGAGTGCCCCTCTCCCACTCGGCCGTTCCCCACAGGCGTGCTCGGCCCGTGAGGTGGTTAATAGCAAACGCCACTCTGGCTCCCTCTGTGGCGAATGTGTGTGGCTGCAGAGCAAACAAGATGGAACAGTTCGTCAAGAACGGGTTGCACCCCTCTGGATCTCCGCATACCGTTCTGGCGCCCACCCGGGGTTCTGGAGCGGAGCTGGGCGATGGAGTGGAACTGGGAGCCGGTTGAGCGGAACTTGCAGCTGGGGCGGCGTGCTGTGTCAGCGTGGTTGCCATCTGTTGGACCTGATTAGCCAACAGGGTGAGAGCTCTTTCCAAGGCAGAGGCAGACTGACGAGCCTCAGCCGCTGTTGGAGGAGAGCTGAGCCTCGTGCTGCTGCAACATTCCCTCGACGCTGCGTAGACGATTCTGGAGAGTGCTGGCGCCTGCTGGGTCCATTTCTGGCCAGATTGTACTGAAACGGGTGTGTGTAGAACCCAGATGCAGTACACCAAAGCTCAGGGATTGTTGGTAATGACTTTTATTAATACCAACACTCACGAAAAGCAACTCACAGTTATTCAGTTCGTTCTTCGGGCCGTGAGCCCAAACACAGTCTCTGGGAATCCCACGAGGAGAAGACACGAAGCTTGAATCTACCGTGGCTGGAGAGCTGGAAACCCCGTAGCTCGACGAGCCGACAACAAATGTGTGAGCGCTGCCGGGATTGCGCTTGAATCGTGGTCGGGACAGGCAGTGGATCCAAGCCGGGAAAACAGTCCGAGAGAACAACGGTACCGCCGAGGAGCAGGCAGGAGGATCGCCGTGGTCGAGCGGGAGGTCTTTGCCAGTGAAGCCGCCAGATTTCGAACGCCAAACGAAGCACGTGGTCGGGGACAGAAGGCAGGTAGGTACACGGGGAGTCAGGCACGGAGAGCTGGTCGGGAACAGGCTGGGTCGGCAACGGTAAATCTGGCAGGGAAACGCTGGAGAGTCGTGCATAATGCAGAGGAACAATCTGGCAGTGAATGAATGTGTGGGAGTGTCTTAAATACCGCCTGATTGGCGGCGAGCCGCAGCTGTGAGAGAGGAGGCTGCAGCGGTGGGCGTGGCATGTCAGGAGAGCAGGTCAGGAGAAGGTGAGTGGAAAAATACTGGCGGTGAGGAGGAGGGGGAGGAAGCAGGAACCATGACACACCACCAGGAGGAGGGGCCGAGGGGTCGGGTGCAGTGTGAGCTGGGCGGCAGCCGAAGGGGGGGACCTTGGCGGTCCGATCCTCGGCTGCAGAAGCTAGCTCTGGGGACGTGGAATGTCACCTCTCTGGTGGGGAAGGAGCCTGAGCTGGTCCGCGAGGTCGAGAAGTTCCGACTAGATATAGTCGGCCTCACCTCGACGCATGGCTTGGGCTCCGGAACCAGTCTTCTTGAGAGGGGATGGACTCTCTTCCACTCTGGAGTTGCCACTGGTGAGAGGCGCCGGGCAGCGGTGGCAATACTTATTGCCCCCGGCTCGGTGGCTGTACGTGGGAGTGTACGCCGATGAATGAGAGGGTAGCCTCCCTCCGCCTTTGGGTTGGGGGACGGATCCTGACTGTTGTTTGTGCCTATGGTCCAAACAGCAGTTCAGAGTATCCACCCTTTTTGGAGTCCTTAGAGGGGGTGCTGGAGAGTGCTCCTTCTGGGGACTCCCTCGTTCTGCTGGGGGACTTCAACGCCACGCTGGCAATGACAGTGAGACCTGGAGGGGTGTGATCGGGAGGAATGGCCCCCCCGATCTGAACCCGAGTGGTGTTTTGTTATTGGACTTCTGTGCTCGCCACAGATTGTCCATAACAAACACCATGTTCAAGCATAAGGGCCTAGGCCGCAGTTCAATGATCAACTTTGTAGTCGTATCGTTGGACTTGCGGCCGTATGTCTTGGACACTCGGGTGAAGAGAGGGGTGGAGCTGTCAACCGATCACCACCTGGTGGTGAGTTGGCTCCAATGGTGGGGGAGGACGCCGGTCAGACCTGGCAGACCCAAACGCATTGTGAGGGTCTGCTGGGAACGTCTGGCAGAGTCTCCCGTCAGAAGGAGCTTCAACTCCCACCTCCGGAAGAGCTTCGACCATGTCCCGGGGGAGGCTGGGGACATTGAGTCCAAGTGGGCCGTGTTCCGTGCCTCCATTGCTGAGGTGTCCGACCGGTGCTGTGGCCGTACGGTGGTTGGTGTCTGTCGGAGCGGCAACACCCGAACCCGCTGGTGGACACCGGCGGTAAGGGGTGCCGTCAAGCTGAAGAAGGAGTCCTATCGGGCCTTCTTGGCCTGTGGGACTCCGGAGGCAGCAGACAGGTATATGACAGGCCAAGCGGAATGCGGCGGCGGCGGTCGCCGAGGCGAAAACCGGGCATGGGAGGAGTTCGGCGAGGCCATGGAAAACGACTTCCGGAAGGCTTCGAAGAGGTTCTGGACCACCATCCGCGCCTCAGGAGGGGGAAACAGTACTCCGTCAACACTGTGTATGGTGGCGACGGGGCGCTGCTGACCTCGACTCGGGACGTTGTGGATCGGTGGAAGGAATACTTCGAAGACCTCCTCAATCCCACCGACACGCCTTCTGTTGGAGAAGCAGGGCCTGGGGACCCCGGGGGTGGGCTCCTCTATCTCTGGGGCTGAGGTTACCGAGGTGGTCAAAAAGCTCCTCGGTGGCAGGGCCCCGGGGGTGGACGAGGTCCGCCCGGAGTTCCTCAAGGCCCTGGATGTTGTGGGGCTGTCGCGGCTGACACGACTCTGCAACATTGCGTGGACATCGGGGGCAGTGCCCTTGGACTGGCAGACTGGGGTGGTGGTCCCTCTTTTCAAGAAGGGGGACCGGAGGGTGTGTTCCAACTACAGGGGGATCACACTCCTCAGCCTCCCTGGTAAGGTCTATTCGGGGGTACTAGAGAGGAGGGTCCGCCGGACAGTCGAACCCCGGATTCAGGAGGAGCAATGCGGTTTTCGCCCCGGTCGTGGAACTTTGGACCAGCTCTGGACCCTTGGCAGGATCCTTGAGGGTGCTTGGGAGTTTGCCCAACCAGTCCACATGTGCTTTGTGGACTTGGAGAAGGCATTCGACCGTGTCCCTCGGGAGTCCTCTGGGGGTTCTCCGAATATGGGGTTTCGGACTCCTGATACGGGCTGTCCGCTCCCTGTATGACCGGTGCCGGAGCTTGGTCCGCATTGCCGGCAGTAAGTCGAACTCGTTTCCGGTGAGGGTTGGACTCCGCCAGGGCTGCCCTTTGTCACCGATTCTGTTCATAACTTTTATGGACAGAATTTCTAGGAGCAGCCAGGGTGTTGAGGGGGTCCGGTTTGGTGACCTCAGGATTAGGTCTCTGCTCTTTGCAGATGATGTGGTCCTGTTGGCTTCATCGGGCCGCGACCTTCAGCTCTCACTGAATCGGTTCGCAGCCGAGTGTGAAGCGGCTGGAATGAAAATCAGTACCTCCAAATCCGAGACCATGGTTCTCAGCCGGAAAAGGGTGGCGTGCCCCCTCCGGATCGGGGATGAAGTCCTGCCCCAAGTGGAGGAGTTTAAGTACGTCGGGGTCTTGTTCACGAGTGAGGGAAGGAAGGAACGGGAGATCGACAGGCGGATCGGTGCGGCGTCTGCAGTAATGCGGACGCCGCACCGGTCTGTCGTGGTGAAGAGGGAGCTGAGCCGAAAGGCAAAGCTCTCGATTTAATAGTCGATCTTCGCTCCTACCTCACCTATGGTCATGAGCTTTGGGTAGTGACCGAAAGAACAAGATCGCGGGTACAAGCGGCCGAAATGAGTTTCCTCCGTAGGG
>NW_028274751.1:0-19073 GCF_026936395.1 Plectropomus leopardus | reverse complement strand
CATTTTTGTCCATACTAAACTTTGGCCTCAAACACTCAAAATATTGACTTTTTAGACCATTTTTTCAACAGATTACACTATAAACAGCCCGAACATGCTGTTCTATGACTTTTTTCAGCGTTTCGAAAGATCACTTTTTTGACCTTTTTTCCCTGAGCTATAGTATGGCGTTTTTCTCCATACGAAACTTTGGCTTAAAATGCTCAAAATATTGAGTTTTTAGTTGATTTTTTCAACAGACTACAGTATAAACAGCATCAACATGCTGTTCAGTGACTTTTTTCAGCGTTTCGAAAGATCACTTTTTGACCATTTTTTCCTGAGCTATAGTATGGACTTTTACTCCATACTAAACTTTGGCCTAAAACGCTCAAAATATTGACTTTTTAGACCATTTTTTTCAACAGGCTATACTATGAACAGCCTGAACATGCTGTTCAATGACTTTTTTTAGTATTTGAAGAGATCGCTTTTTTGAATTTTTTTCCCTGAGCTATAGTATGGCTGCCTTTCTCCATACTAAACTTTGGCCTCAAACACTCAAAATATTGCTTTTTAAGACCTTTTTTCCACAAAATACACTATAAAATGCCCAAACATGCTGTTCCTTGACTTTTTTCAGCTTTCGAAAGATCACTTTTTTGACCTTTTTCCCTGAGCTATAGTATGGCTGCTTTTCTCCATACTAAACTTTGGCCTCAAACGCTCAAAATATTGACGTTTTAGACCATTTTTTCAACAGATTACACTATAAACAGCTCGAACATGCTGTTCTATGACTTTTTTCAGTATTTGGAGAGATTACTTTTTGACCATTTTTTCCTGAGCTATAGTATGACGTTTTTCTCCATACGAAACTTTGGCTTAAAATGCTCAAAATATTGAGTTTTTAGTTGATTTTTTCAACAGACTACAGTATAAACAGCATCAACATGCTGTTCAGTGACTTTTTTCAGCTGCTTCAAAGATCACTTTTTTGAACTTTTTCCCTGAGCTATAGTATGGACTTTTACTCCATACTAAACTTTGGCCTCAAACGCTCAAAATATTGACTTTTTCGACTGTTTTTTCAACAGGCTCTGCTGTAAACAGCCTGAACATGGTGTTCAATGACTTTTTTCAGTGTTTGGGGAGATCACTTTTTTGACCTTTTTCCCTGAGCTATAATATGGCTTTTTGTCCATACTAAACTTTGGCCTCAAACACTCAAAATATTGACTTTTTAGACCTTTTTTTCAACAAATTACTCTATAAAATGCCCAAACATGCTGTTCTGTGACTTTTTTCAGCTGCTTCGAAGATCACTTTTTTGACCTTTTTTCCTGAGCTATAGTATGGACTTTTACTCCATACTAAACTTTGGCCTCAAACGCTCAAAATATTGACGTTTTAGACCATTTTTTCAACAGATTACACTATAAACAGCTCGAACATGCTGTTCTATGACTTTTTTCAGTATTTGGAGAGATTACTTTTTGACCATTTTTTCCTGAGCTATAGTATGACGTTTTTCTCCATACGAAACTTTGGCTTAAAATGCTCAAAATATTGAGTTTTTAGTTGATTTTTTCAACAGATTACAGTATAAACAGCATCAACATGCTGTTCAGTGACTTTTTTCAGCTGCTTCGAAAGATCACTTTTTTGAACTTTTTTCCTGAGCTATAGTATGGCTGCTTTTTCTCCATACTAAACTTTGGCCTCAAACGCTCAAAATATTGACTTTTTCGACTGTTTTTTCAACAGGCTCTGCTGTAAACAGCCTGAACATGGTGTTCAATGACTTTTTCAGTATTTGGGAGATCACTTTTTGACCTTTTTCCCTGACCTATAATATATGCTTTTTGTCCATACTAAACTTTGGCCTCAAACACTCAAAATATTGACTTTTTAGACCTTTTTTTCAACAAATTACTCTATAAAATGCCCAAACATGCTGTTCTGTGACTTTTTTCAGCTGCTTCGAAGATCACTTTTTGACCTTTTTTCCCTGAGCTATAGTATGGCTGCTTTTCTCCATACTAAACTTTGGCTTAAAATGCTCAAAATATTGACTTTTTAGACCATTTTTTCAACAGATTACACTATAAACAGCCCGAACATGCTGTTCTGTGACTTGTTCAGTATTTGAAAGATCACTTTTTGACCTTTTTTCCTGAGCTATAGTATGATGCTTTTCTCCATACAAAACTTTGGCTTAAAATGCTCAAAATATTGAGTTTTTAGGTGATTTTATCAACATATTACACTATAAACTGCCCCAACATGCTGTTCTGTGACTTTTCTCAGCTGCTTCAAAGATCACTTTTTGACCTTTTTCCTGAGCTATAGTATGGACTTTTACTCCATACTAAACTTTGGCCTGAAACACTCAAAATATTGACTTTTTCGACCATTTTTTCAACAGGCTATACTATGAACAGCCTGAACATGCTGTTCAATGACTTTTTAGTATTTGGAGAGATCGCTTTTTGAACATTTTTCCCTGAGCTATAGTATGGCTGCCTTTTCTCCATACTAAACTTTGGCTCAAACACTCAAAATATTGACTTTTTAGACCTTTTTTTCAACAAATTACACTATAAAATGCCCAAACATGCTGTTCCTTGACTTTTTTCAGCGATTCGAAAGATCACTTTTTTGACCTTTTTTCCTGAGCTATAGTATGTATGCTTTTTCTCCATACTAAACTTTGGCCTCAAACGCTCAAAATATTGACGTTTTAGACCATTTTTTCAACAGATTACACTATAAACAGCTCGAACATGCTGTTCTATGACTTTTTTCAGTATTTGGAGAGATTACTTTTTGACCATTTTTTCCTGAGCTATAGTATGACGTTTTTCTCCATACGAAACTTTGGCTTAAAATGCTCAAAATATTGAGTTTTTAGTTGATTTTTTCAACAGACTACAGTATAAACAGCATCAACATGCTGTTCAGTGACTTTTTTCAGCTGCTTCAAAGATCACTTTTTTGAACTTTTTTCCTGAGCTATAGTATGGCATGCTTTTTCTCCATACTAAACTTTGGCCTCAAACGCTCAAAATATTGACTTTTTCGACTGTTTTTTCAACAGGCTCTGCTGTAAACAGCCTGAACATGGTGTTCAATGACTTTTTTCAGTATTTGGAGATTACTTTTTGACCTTTTTTCCCTGACCTATAATATTGCGTTTTTGTCCATACTAAACTTTGGCCTCAAACACTCAAAATATTGACTTTTTAGACCTTTTTTTCAACAAATTACTCTATAAAATGCCCAAACATGCTGTTCTGTGACTTTTTTCAGCGTTTCGAAAGATCACTTTTTTGACCTTTTTTCCCTGAGCTATAGTATGGACTTTTACTCCATACTAAACTTTGGCCTGAAATGCTCAAAATATTGACTTTTTAGACCATTTTTTCAACAGATTACACTATAAACAGCCCGAACATGCTGTTCTGTGACTTTTTTCAGCGTTTCGAAAGATCACTTTTTTGACCTTTTTCCCTGAGCTATAGTATGGACTTTTACTCCATACTAAACTTTGGCCTAAAACGCTCAAAATATTGACTTTTTAGACCATTTTTTCAACAGGCTATACTATGAACAGCTTGAACATGCTGTTCAATGACTTTTTTTAGTATTTGAGAGATCGCTTTTTGAACATTTTTCCCTGAGCTATAGTATGGCTGCCTTTCTCCATACTAAACTTTGGGTCCAAACACTCAAAATATTGACTTTTTAGACCTTTTTTCAACAAATTACACTATAAAATGCCCAAACATGCTGTTCCTTGACTTTTTTCAGCTGCTTCGAAAGATTACTTTTTGACCTTTTTCCCTGAGCTATAGTATGGCGTTTTTCTCCATACTAAACTTTGGCCTCAAACGCTCAAAATATTGACGTTTTAGACCATTTTTTCAACAGATTACACTATAAACAGCTCGAACATGCTGTTCTATGACTTTTTTCAGTATTTGGAGAGATTACTTTTTGACCATTTTTTCCTGAGCTATAGTATGACGTTTTTCTCCATACGAAACTTTGGCTTAAAATGCTCAAAATATTGAGTTTTTAGTTGATTTTTTCAACAGACTACAGTATAAACAGCATCAACATGCTGTTCAGTGACTTTTTTCAGCGTTTCGAAAGATCACTTTTTTGAACTTTTTTCCCTGAGCTATAGTATGGCGTTTTTCTCCATACTAAACTTTGGCCTCAAACGCTCAAAATATTGACTTTTTCGACTGTTTTTTCAACAGGCTCTGCTGTAAACAGCCTGAACATGGTGTTCAATGACTTTTTTCAGTATTTGGAGATTACTTTTTGACCATTTTTTCCTGACCTATAATATGGCGTTTTTGTCCATACTAAACTTTGGCCTCAAACACTCAAAATATTGACTTTTTAGACCTTTTTTTCAACAAATTACTCTATAAAATGCCCAAACATGCTGTTCTGTGACTTTTTTCAGCTTTTCGAAAGATCACTTTTTTGACCTTTTTCCCCTGAGCTATAGTATGGACTTTTACTCCATACTAAACTTTGGCCTAAAACGCTCAAAATATTGACTTTTTAGACCATTTTTTCAACAGATTACACTATAAACAGCCTGAACATGCTGTTCAATGACTCTTTTAGTATTTGCAGAGATCACTTTTTTGAACATTTTTCCCTGAGCTATAGTATGGACTTTTACTCCATACGAAACTTTGGCCCGAAACACTCAAAATATTGACTTTTTAGACCTTTTTTTCAACAAATTACACTATAAAATGCCCAAACATGCTGTTCCTTGACTTTTTTCAGCGTTTCGAAAGATCACTTTTTTGACCTTTTTTCCCTGAGCTATAGTATGGCGTACTTCTTTCTCCATACTAAACTTTGGCCTCAAACGCTCAAAATATTGACGTTTTAGACCATTTTTTCAACAGATTACACTATAAACAGCCTGAACATGCTGTTCTATGACTTTTTTCAGTATTTGGAGAGATTACTTTTTGACCATTTTTTCCTGAGCTATAGTATGACGTTTTTCTCCATACGAAACTTTGGCTTAAAATGCTCAAAATATTGAGTTTTTAGTTGATTTTTTCAACAGACTACAGTATAAACAGCATCAACATGCTGTTCAGTGACTTTTTTCAGCTGCTTCAAAGATCACTTTTTTGAACTTTTTTCCCTGAGCTATAGTATGGCGTTTTTCTCCATACTAAACTTTGGCCTCAAACGCTCAAAATATTGACTTTTTCGACTGTTTTTTCAACAGGCTCTGCTGTAAACAGCCTGAACATGGTGTTCAATGACTTTTTCAGTATTTGGGAGATCACTTTTGACCTTTTTTCCTGAGCTATAGTATGTATGCTTTTGTCCATTCTAAACTTTGGCCTCAAACACTCAAACTATTGACTTTTTAAACCTTTGTTCAACAAATTACACTATAAAATGCCCAAACATGCTGTTCTGTGACTTTTTTCAGCTGCTTCGAAGATCACTTTTTGACCTTTTTCCTGAGCTATAGTATGGCTTTTTCTCCATACTAAACTTTGGCCTCAAACGCTCAAAATATTGACGTTTTAGACCATTTTTTCAACAGATTACACTATAAACAGCTCGAACATGCTGTTCTATGACTTTTTTCAGTATTTGGAGAGATTACTTTTTGACCATTTTTTCCTGAGCTATAGTATGACGTTTTTCTCCATACGAAACTTTGGCTTAAAATGCTCAAAATATTGAGTTTTTAGTTGATTTTTTCAACAGACTACAGTATAAACAGCATCAACATGCTGTTCAGTGACTTTTTTCAGCGCTTTGAAAGATCACTTTTTTGAACTTTTTTCCCTGAGCTATAGTATGGCGTTTTTCTCCATACTAAACTTTGGCCTCAAACGCTCAAAATATTGACTTTTTCGACTGTTTTTTCAACAGGCTATACTATAAACAGCCTCAACATGCTGTTCTATGACTTTTTTCAGTATTTGGAGAAATTACTTTTTTGAGAATTTTTCCCTGACCTATAGTATATGCTTTTGTCCATACTAAACTTTGGCCTCAAACACTCAAAATATTGACTTTTTAGACCTTTTTTCAACAAATTACACTATAAAATGCCCAAACATGCTGTTCTGTGACTTTTTTCAGCGTTTCGAAAGATCACTTTTTTGACCTTTTTTCCCTGAGCTATAGTATGGCGTTTTTCTCCATACTAAACTTTGGCCTCAAACGCTCAAAATATTGACTTTTTAAACCATTTTTTCAACAGATTACACTATAAACAGCCCGAACATGCTGTTCTATGACTTTTTTCAGCGTTTCGAAAGATCACTTTTTTGACCTTTTTTCCCTGAGCTATAGTATGGCGTTTTTCTCCATACAAAACTTTGGCTTAAAATGCTCAAAATATTGAGTTTTTAGTTGATTTTTTCAACAGATTACACTATAAACAGCATCAACATGCTGTTCAGTGACTTTTTTCAGCGTTTCGAAAGATCACTTTTTTGACCTTTTTTCCCTGAGCTATAGTATGGACTTTTACTCCATACTAAACTTTGGCCTAAAACGCTCAAAATATTGACTTTTTAGACCATTTTTTTCAACAGGCTATACTATAAACAGCCTGAACATGCTGTTCAATGACTTTTTTTAGTATTTGGAGAGATCGCTTTTTTGAACATTTTTCCCTGAGCTATAGTATGTGCTTTTCTCCATACGAAACTTTGGTCCAAAACACTCAAAATATTGACTTTTTAGACCTTTTTTTCAACAAATTACACTATAAAATGCCCAAACATGCTGTTCCTTGACTTTTTTCAGTGTTTCGAAAGATCACTTTTTTGACCTTTTTTCCCCTGAGCTATAGTATGGCTGCTTTTTCTCCATATTAAACTTTGGCCTCAAACGCTCAAAATATTGACTTTTTAGACCATTTTTTCAACAGATTACACTATAAACAGCCTGAACATGCTGTTCTATGACTTTTTTCAGTATTTGGAGAGATTACTTTTTGACCATTTTTTCCTGAGCTATAGTATGACGTTTTTCTCCATACTAAACTTTGGCTTAAAATGCTCAAAATATTGAGTTTTTAGTTGATTTTTTCAACAGACTACAGTATAAACAGCATCAACATGCTGTTCAGTGACTTTTTTCAGCT
Source organism: Plectropomus leopardus (assembly GCF_026936395.1). NCBI lineage: Eukaryota > Metazoa > Chordata > Actinopteri > Perciformes > Serranidae > Plectropomus > Plectropomus leopardus. Next base: position 11,932 of record NW_028274751.1, on the reverse strand, counting down.
GCTTCGAAGATCACTTTTTTGAACTTTTTTCCCTGAGCTATAGTATGGCGTTTTTCTCCATACTAAACTTTGGCCTCAAACGCTCAAAATATTGACTTTTTCGACTGTTTTTTCAACAGGCTCTGCTGTAAACAGCCTGAACATGGTGTTCAATGACTTTTTTCAGCGTTTCGAAAGATCACTTTTTTGACCTTTTTTCCCTGACCTATAATATGGCGTTTTTGTCCATACTAAACTTTGGCCTCAAACACTCAAAATATTGACTTTTTAGACCTTTTTTCAACAAATTACTCTCTAAAATGCCCAAACACGCTGTTCTGTGACTTTTTTCAGCCTTTCGAAGATCACTTTTTTGACCTTTTTTCCTGAGCTATAGTATGGCTTTTTCTCCATACTAAACTTTGGCCTCAAACGCTCAAAATATTGACTTTTAGACCATTTTTTCAACAGATTACACTATAAACAGCCTGAACATGCTGTTCTATGACTTTTTTCAGTATTTGAGAGATCACTTTTTGACCTTTTTTCCTGAGCTATAGTATGATGCTTTTCTCCATACGAAACTTTGGCTTAAAATGCTCAAAATATTGACTTTTTAGATGATTTTTTCAACAGACTACAGTATAAACAGCATCAACATGCTGTTCAGTGACTTTTTTCAGCGTTTCGAAAGATCACTTTTTTGACCTTTTTTCCCTGAGCTATAGTATGGACTTTTACTCCATACTAAACTTTGGCCTCAAACGCTCAAAATATTGACTTTTTAGACCATTTTTTTCAACAGGCTATACTATGAACAGCCTGAACATGCTGTTCAATGACTTTTTCAGTATTTGAGAGATCGCTTTTTTGAACATTTTTCCCTGAGCTATAGTATGGCTGCCTTTCTCCATACTAAACTTTGGCCTCAAACACTCAAAATATTGACTTTTTAGACCTTTTTTCAACAAATTACACTATAAAATGCCCAAACATGCTGTTCCTTGACTTTTTTCAGCTGCTTCAAAGATCACTTTTTTGACCTTTTTTCCTGAGCTATAGTATATGCTTTTTCCATATTAAACTTTGGCCTCAAACGCCAAAATATTGACGTTTTAGACCATTTTTTCAACAGATTACACTATAAACAGCTCGAACATGCTGTTCTATGACTTTTTTCAGTATTTGGAGATTACTTTTTGACCATTTTTTCCTGAGCTATAGTATGACGTTTTTCTCCATAACAAACTTTGGCTTAAAATGCTCAAAATATTGAGTTTTTAGTTGATTTTTTCAACAGACTACAGTATAAACAGCATCAACATGCTGTTCAGTGACTTTTTTCAGCGGTTTGAAAGATAAATTTTTTGAACTTTTTTCCTGAGCTATAGTATGGACTTTTACTCCATACTAAACTTTGGCCTCAAACGCTCAAAATATTGACTTTTCGACTGTTTTTTTCAACAGGCTCTGCTGTAAACAGCCTGAACATGGTGTTCAATGGTGTTCAATGACTTTTTCAGGCCCAAACGAGATCACTTTTTGACCTTTTTTCCCTGAGCTATAGTATGGCTGCTTTTTCTCCATACAAACTTTGGCCTTAAATGCTCAAAATATTGTCTTTTTAGATCATTTTTTCAACAGATTACACTATAAACAGCCCGAACATGCTGTTCATGACTTTTTTCAGCTGCTTTGAAGATCACTTTTTGACCTTTTTTCCTGAGCTATAGTACATGCTTTTCTCCATTCTAAACTTTGTCCTTAAAATGCTCAAAATATTGACTTTTTAGACCTTTTTTTCAACAGATTACACTATAACATGCCTGAAACATGCTGTTCTGTGACTTTTTTCAGCGTTTCGAAAGATCACTTTTTTGACCTTTTTTCCCTGAGCTATAGTATGGCGTTTTTCTCCATACAAAACTTTGGCTTAAAATGCTCAAAATATTGACTTTTTAGACCATTTTTTTCAACAGGCTATACTATGAACAGCCTGAACATGCTGTTCTGACTTTTTTCAGTATTTCGAAGATCACTTTTTTGAACCTTTTTTCCCTTAGTTATAGTATGGACTTTTACTCCCTACTAAACTTTGGCCTTAAAATGCTCAAAATATTGACTTTTAGACCATTTTTTCAACAGATTACTATAAACAGCCCAACATGCTGTTCAGTGACTTTTTTCAGTATTTGAAAGATCACTTTTTTGACCTTTTTTCCTGAGCTATAGTATGCATGCTTTTTCTCCATAAAAACTTTGGCCCAAAATGCCAAAATATTGACTTTTTAGACCATTTTTTTCAACAGATTACACTTATAAACAGCCTGAACATGCTGTTCAATGACTTTTTTTCAGTATTTGAAAGATCACTTTTTTGACCTTTTTTTCCCTGAGCTATAGTATGGCGTTTTTGTCCATACTAAACTTTGGCCTCAAACGCTCAAAATATTGACGTTTTAGACCTTTTTTTTCAACAAATTTCTCTATAAAATGCCCAAACATGCTGTTCTGTGACTTTTTTCAGCTGCTTTCTCGAAGATCACTTTTTTGACCTTTTTCCTGAGCTATAGTATGGCTGCTTTTTTCTCCATACTAAACTTTGGCCTGAAATGCCAAAATATTGACTTTTTAGGACCATTTTTTTCAACAGATTACACTATAAACAGCCCCGAACATGCTGTTCTGCAGACTTTTTTTCAGCTGCTTCAAAGATCACTTTTTGACCTTTTTTTCCTGAGCTATAGTATGCTTTTCTCCATAACAAAACTTTGGCTTAAAATCCTAAAAATATTGGTTTTTTAGATTTTTTTTTTCAACAGATTACACTAAAAACAGCCCTAACATGCTGTTCAGTGACTTTTTTCAGTATTTCAAGATCACTTTTTGACTTTTTCCTGAGCTATAGTATGACTTCTTTACTCCATACTAAACTTTTGGCCTAAAACGCCAAAATATTGACTTTTTTAGACCATTTTTTTTCAACAGGCTATACTATGAACAGCCTGAACATGCTGTTCAATGACTTTTTTCAGTATTTGAGAGATCACTTTTTGAACCTTTTTCTCCTGAGCTATAGTATATGGCTGCTTTTTTCTCCATAATACTAAACTTTGGCCTCAAACACTCAAAATATTGACTTTTTAGACCATTTTTTTCAACAAATTACACTATAAATGCCCAAACATGCTGTTCTATGACTTTTTTCAGCGTTTCTAAAGATCACTTTTTTTGACCTTTTTTCCTGAGCTATAGTATGTGCTTTTTCCATACTAAACTTTGGCCTCAAACGCTCAAAATATTGACGCTCATTTTTTCAACAGATTACACTATAAACAGCCTGAACATGGTGTTCAATGACTTTTTTCAGTATTTGGGGAGATCACTTTTTTGACCTTTTTTCCTGAGCTATAGTATGACGTTTTTCTCCATACGAAACTTTGGCTTAAAATGCTCAAAATATTGAGTTTTTAGTTGATTTTTTCAACAGACTACAGTATAAACAGCATCAACATGCTGTTCAGTGACTTTTTTCCGCGTGAAAGATCACTTTTTTGAACCTTTTTTCCTGAGCTATAGTATGGCTTTTCTCCATACTAAACTTTGGCCTCAAACGCCAAAATATTGACTTTTCGACCATGTTTTTCAACAGGCTTGCTATAAACAGCCTGAACATGGTGTTCAATGACTTTTTTCAGTATTTGGGGGAGATCACTTTTTGACCTTTTTTCCTGAGCTATAGTATGTATGCTTTTGTCCATACTAAACTTTGGCCTCAAACACTCAAAATATTGACTTTTAGACCTTTTTTTCAACAAATTACTCTATAAAATGCCCAAACATGCTGTTCTGTGACTTTTTTCAGCGTTTCGAAAGATCACTTTTTTGACCTTTTTTACCTGAGCTATAGTATGTTCTTTTTTTCCATACTAAACTTTGGCCTCAAACGCTCAAAATATTGACTTTTAGACCATTTTTTCAACAGATTACACTATAAACAGCCCGAATATGCTGTTCAGTGACTTTTTTCAGTATTTGAAAGATCACTTTTTGACCTTTTTTCCTGAGCTATAGTATGGCATGCTTTTTCTCCATACAAAACTTTGGCTTAAAATGCTCAAAATATTGACTTTTTAGATGATTTTTTCAACAGATTACACTATAAACAGCATCAACATGCTGTTCAGTGACTTTTTCAGCTGCTTCGAAAGATCACTTTTTTGACCTTTTTTCCTGAGCTATAGTATGGACTTTTACTCCATACTAAACTTTGGCCTCAAACGCTCAAAATATTGACTTTTTAGACCATTTTTTTCAACAGGCTATACTATGAACAGCCTGAACATGCTGTTCAATGACTTTTTTTAGTATTTGGAGAGATCGCTTTTTTGAACATTTTTCCCTGAGCTATAGTATGGCGTCTTTCTCCATACTAAACTTTGGCCTCAAACACTCAAAATATTGACTTTTTAGACCTTTTTTTCAACAAATTACACTATAAAATGCCCAAACATGCTGTTCCTTGACTTTTTTCAGCTGCTTCGAAGATCACTTTTTTGACCTTTTTTCCTGAGCTATAGTATGTATGCTTTTTCTCCATATTAAACTTTGGCCTCAAACGCTCAAAATATTGACGCTTTTAGACCATTTTTTCAACAGATTACACTATAAACAGCTCGAACATGCTGTTCTATGACTTTTTCAGTATTTGAGAGATTACTTTTTGACCATTTTTCCTGAGCTATAGTATGACGATTTTCTCCATAAGAAACTTTGGCTTAAAACGCTCAAAATACTAAGTTTTTAGTTGATTTTATCCACAGATTACAGTATAAAGAGCATCAACATGCTGTTCAGTGACTTTTTTCAGCTGCTTCGAAGATCACTTTTTGAACTTTTTCCCTGAGCTATAGTATGGCTGCTTTTCTCCATACTAAACTTTGGCCTCAAACGCTCAAAATATTGACTTTTTCGACTGTTTTTTCAACAGGCTCTGCTGTAAACAGCCTGAACATGGTGTTCAATGACTTTTTTCAGTATTTGGAGATTACTTTTTGACCATTTTTCCCTGACCTATAATATGGCGTTTTTGTCCATACTAAACTTTGGCCTCAAACACTCAAAATATTGACTTTTTAGACCTTTTTTTCAACAAATTACTCTATAAAATGCCCAAACATGCTGTTCTGTGACTTTTTTCAGCGTTTCGAAAGATCACTTTTTTGACCTTTTTTTCCCTGAGCTATAGTATGATGCTTTTTCCCCATACTAAACTTTGGCCTCAAACGCTCAAAATATTGACTTTTTAAACCATTTTTTCAACAGATTACACTATAAACAGCCCGAACATGCTGTTCTATGACTTTTTTCAGTATTTGAGAGATCACTTTTTGACCTTTTTTCCTGAGCTATAGTATGGCTTTTCTCCATACAAAACTTTGGCTTAAAATGCTCAAAATATTGACTTTTTAGATGATTTTTTTCAACAACCTACAGTATAAAACGCATCAACATGCTGTTCAGTAACTTTTTTCAGCTGCTTCGAAGATCACTTTTTGACCTTTTTCCTGAGCTATAGTATGGACTTTTCTCCATACTAAACTTTGGCCTAAAACGCTCAAAAAATTGACATTTTAGACCATTTTTTGCAACAGGCTATACTATGTATAGCCTGAACATGCTGTTCAATGACTTTTTTTAGTATTTGGAGAGATCGCTTTTTTGAACATTTTTCCCTGACCTATAATATGGCGTTTTTGTCCATACTAAACTTTGGCCTCAAACACTCAAAATATTGACTTTTTAGACCTTTTTTTCAACAAATTACACTATAAAATGCCCAAACATGCTGTTCCTTGACTTTTTTCAGCTGCTTTCAAAGATCACTTTTTGACCTTTTTCCCTGAGCTATAGTATGGCTGCTTTCTCCATATTAAACTTTGGCCTCAAACGCCAAAATATTGACGTTTTAGACCATTTTTTCAACAGATTACACTATAAACAGCTCGAACATGCTGTTCTATGACTTTTTTCAGTATTTGGAGATTACTTTTTGACCATTTTTTCCCTGAGCTATAGTATGGCGTTTTTGTCCATACTAAACTTTGGCTTAAAATGCTCAAAATATTGAGTTTTTAGTTGATTTTTCAACAGATTACAGTATAAACAGCATCAACATGCTGTTCAGTGACTTTTTCAGCTGCTTCAAAGATCACTTTTTGAACTTTTTCCTGAGCTGTACACTTTTTACTAAACTTTGGCCTAAACGCTCAAATTTGACTTTGTATTGCTGCTTGTTCTGACTTTTTTCAGTATTTGAGATCACTTTTTGACCTTTTTCCTGAGCTATAGTATGGCTTCCATACTTTGGCCTGAAACGCTCAAAATATTGACGTTTTAGACCATTTTTTAAACAGATTACTCTATAAACGGCCCGAACATGCTGTTCAATGACTTTTTTCAGTATTTCGAGAGATCACTTTTTTGACCTTTTTTCCCTGAGCTATAGTATGCTTTTTCTCCATACTAAACTTTTGGCCTCAAACGCTCAAAATATTGACTTTTTAGACCATTTTTTCAACAAATTACACTATAAACAGCCCAAACATGCTGTTCTGACTTTTTTTCAGTATTTGAAGATCACTTTTTGACCTTTTTTCCTGAGCTATAGTATGGCGCTTTTTCTCCATAATAAACTTTGGCCTCAAAAATGCTCAAAATATTGACTTTTTAGACCATTTTTTTCAACAGATTACACTATAAACAGCCCAACATGCTGTTCTGTGACTTTTTTTCAGCTGCTTCAAAGATCACTTTTTTGACCTTTTTTCCTGAGCTATAGTATGGCTGCTTTTCTCCATACTAAACTTTGGCCTCAAACGCTCAAAATATTGACGTTTTAGACCATTTTTTCAACAGATTACACTATAAACAGCCCGAACATGCTGTTCTATGACTTTTTTCAGTATTTGGAGATCACTTTTTTGACCTTTTTTCCCTGAGCTATAGTATGGCGTTTTTCTCCATACTAAACTTTGGCCTCAAACGCTCAAAATATTGACTTTTTAGACCTTTTTTTCAACAAATTACACTATAAAATGCCCAACATGCTGTTCAATGACTTTTTTCAGTATTTGAAGATCACTTTTTTGACCTTTTTTCCCTGAGCTATAGTATATGCTTTTCTCCATACTAAACTTTGGCCTCAAACGCTCAAAATATTGACGTTTTAGACCTTTTTTTCAACAGATTACACTATAAAATGCCCAAACATGCTGTTCTGTGACTTTTTTCGGTATTTGGAAAGATCACTTTTTTGACCTTTTTTCCTGAGCTATAGTATATGCTTTTCTCCATACTAAACTTTGGCCTCAAATGCTCAAAATATTGACTTTTTAGACCATTTTTTCAACAGATTACACTATAAACAGTGCCCAACATGCTGTTCTGTGACTTTTTTCAGTGCTTGAAAGATCACTTTTTTGACCTTTTTCCTGAGCTATAGTATGGCTGCTTTTTCTCCATACTAAACTTTGGCTTAAAATGCTCAAAATATTGACTTTTTTAGACCATTTTTTCAACAGATTACACTATAAACAGCCTCAACATGCTGTTCAGTGACTTTTTTCAGTTTCAAAGATCACTTTTTTTGACCTTTTTTCCTGAGCTATAGTATGGACTTTTTCTCCATACTAAACTTTGGCCTCAAAACGCCAAAATATTGACTTTTTAGACCATTTTTTTCAACAGGCTATACTATGAACAGCCTGAACATGCTGTTCAATGACTTTTTCAGTATTTGGGGAGATCACTTTTTGAACATTTTTCCTGAGCTATAGTATATGCCTTTCTCCATACGAAACTTTGGCCCGAAACACTCAAAATATTGACTTTTTAGACCTTTTTTTCAACAAATTACACTATAAAATGCCCAAACATGCTGTTCTGTGACTTTTTTCAGCGTTTCGAAAGATCACTTTTTGACCTTTTTTCCTGAGCTATAGTATTGCGTTTTTTCTCCATACTAAACTTTGGCCTCAAACGCTCAAAATATTGACGTTTTAGACCATTTTTTCAACAGATTACACTATAAACAGCTCGAACATGCTGTTCTATGACTTTTTCAGTATTTGAGAGATTACTTTTTGACCATTTTTTCCTGAGCTATAGTATGACGCTTTTCTCCATACTAAACTTTGGCTTAAAATGCTCAAAATATTGGGTTTTTAGTTGATTTTTTCAACAGACTACAGTATAAACAGCATCAACATGCTGTTCAGTGACTTTTTTCAGCGTTTCGAAAGATCACTGTTTTGAACTGTTTTCCTGCGCTATAGTATGACTTTTCTCCATACTAAACTTTGGCCTCAAACGCTCAAAATATTGACTTTTGACTGTTTTTCAACAGGCTATACTGTAAACAGCCTGAACATGGTGTTCAATGACTTTTTTCAGTATTTGAGAGATCACTTTTTGACCTTTTTCCCTGAGCTATAGTATATGCTTTTGTCCATACTAAACTTTGGCATACAACACTCATAATATTGACTTTTTAGAACTTGTTTGCAACTAAGTTCTCTATAAAATGCCCAAACATGCTGTTCTGTGACTTTTTTCAGCGTTCGAAGATCACTTTTTTGACCTTTTTCCTGAGCTATAGTATGGCTTTTTCTCCATATTAAACTTTGGCCTCAAACGCTCAAAATATTGGACTTTTAGACCATTTTTTCAACAGATTACACTATAAACAGCTCGAACATGCTGTTCTATGACTTTTTCAGTATTTGAGATTACTTTTTGACCTTTTTTCCTGAGCTATAGTATGACGCTTTTTCTCCATACGAAACTTTGGCTTAAAATGCTCAAAATATTGAGTTTTTAGTTGATTTTTTCAACAGACTACACTATAAACAGCATCAACATGCTGTTCAGTGACTTTTTTCAGCTGCTTTCAAAGATCACTTTTTTGACCATTTTCCCTGTGGTATAGTATGGCGTTTTTCTCCATGCTAAACTTTGGCCTGAAACACCAAAATATTGACTTTTTAGACCTTTTTTCAACAGGCTGTAATATTAAAAGCCTGAGCATGCTGTTCCATGACTTTTTTCAGTATTTGGAGAGATCACTTTTTGAACATTTTTCCCTGAGCTATAGTATGGCTGCCTTTCTCCATACTAAACTTTGGCCTCAAACACTCAAAATATTGACTTTTTAGACCTTTTTTCAACAAATTACACTATAAAATGCCCAAACATGCTGTTCCTTGACTTTTTTCAGCTGCTTCGAAGATCACTTTTTTGACCTTTTTTCCTGAGCTATAGTATATGCTTTTTCTCCATATTAAACTTTGGCCTCAAACGCTCAAAATATTGACGCTTTTAGACCATTTTTTCAACAGATTACACTATAAACAGCTCGAACATGCTGTTCTATGACTTTTTCAGTATTTGAGAGATTACTTTTTGACCATTTTTTCCTGAGCTATAGTATGACGCTTTTCTCCATACTAAACTTTGGCTTAAAATGCTCAAAATATTGAGTTTTTAGTTGATTTTTTCAACAGATTACAGTATAAACAGCATCAACATGCTGTTCAGTGACTTTTTTCAGCTGCTTCGAAGATCACTTTTTTGAACTTTTTTCCTGAGCTATAGTATGGCTGCTTTCTCCATACTAAACTTTGGCCTCAAACGCTCAAAATATTGACTTTTTAGACTGTTTTTTCAACAGGCTCTGCTGTAAACAGCCTGAACATGGTGTTCAATGACTTTTTCAGTATTTGGGAGATCATTTTTTTGACCTTTTTTCCCTGACCTATAATATGTCGTTTTTGTCCATACTAAACTTTGGCCTCAAACACTCAAAATATTGACTTTTTAGACCTTTTTTTCAACAAATTACACTATAAAATGCCCAAACATGCTGTTCTGTGACTTTTTTCAGCTGCTTTAAAGATCACTTTTTTTGACCTTTTTTCCTGAGCTATAGTATGATGCTTTTCTCCATACTAAACTTTGGCCTCAAATGCTCAAAATATTGACTTTTTAGACCATTTTTTCAACAGATTACACTATAAACAGCCTGAACATGCTGTTCTATGACTTTTTCAGTATTTGAGAGATCACTTTTTTGACCTTTTTTCTCCTGAGCTCATAGTATGACTTTTAGATTTTTTTCAACAGATATTAAACATGCTGTTCAGTGACTTTTTCAGCTGCTTCAAAGATCACTTTTTTGAACTTTTTCCTGAGCTATAGTATTTTTCTCCATACTAAACTTTGGCCTCAAAACGCTCAAAATATTGACTACTTAGACCATTTTTTTCAACATTATGTAAACAGCCTGAACATGCTGTTCAATGACTTTTTTCAGTATTTGGGAGATCACTTTTTGACCTTTTTTCCCTGAGCTATAATATGTATGCTTTTGTCCATACTAAACTTTGGGCCCAAACCCTCAAAATATTGACTTTTTAGACCCTTTTTTCAACAAATTACTCTATAAAATGCCCAAACATGCTGTTCTGTGACTTTTTTCAGTTTCAAAGATCACTTTTTTTGACCTTTTTTTCCTGAGCTATAGTATGGCTTTTTCTCCATACTAAACTTTGGCCTCAAATGCTCAAAATATTGACTTTTTAGACCATTTTTCAACCGATTACACTATAAACAGCCCGAACATGCTGTTCTATGACTTTTTTCAGCGTTTCGAAAGATCACTTTTTTGACCTTTTTTCCTGAGTTATAGTATGACGCTTTTTCTCCATACTAAACTTTGGCTTAAAATGCTCAAAATATTGACTTTTTTAGATTTTTTTCAACAGATTACACTATAAACAGCCCAACATGCTGTTCAGTGACTTTTTTTCAGCGTTTCGAAAGATCACTTTTTTGACCTTTTTTCCCTGGGCTATAGTATGGCGTTTTTCTCCATACTAAACTTTGGCCTCAAACGCTCAAAATATTGACTTTTTAGACCTTTTTTTCAACAAATTACTCTATAACAGCCCGAACATGCTGTTCAATGACTTTTTCAGTATTTCGAAGATCACTTTTTTGACCTTTTTCCCTGAGCTATAGTATATGCTTTTTCTCCATACTAAACTTTGGCCTGAAATGCTCAAAATATTGACTTTTTAGACCATTTTTTCAACAGATTACACTATAAACAGCCCGAACATGCTGTTCTGTGACTTTTTTCAGCGTTTTGAAAGATCACTTTTTTGACCTTTTTTCCCTGAGCTATAGTATGGACTTTTACTCCATACTAAACTTTGGCCTAAAACGCTCAAAATATTGACTTTTTAGACCATTTTTTTCAACAGATTACACTATAAACAGCCCGAACATGCTGTTCTATGACTTTTTTTAGTATTTGGAGAGATCACTTTTTTAACCTTTTTTCCCTGAGCTATAGTATGGCGTTTTTCTCCATACTAAACTTTGGCCTCAAACACTCAAAATATTGACTTTTTAGACCTTTTTTTCAACAAATTACACTATAAAATGCCCAAACATGCTGTTTAGTGACTTTTTTCAGCTGCTTCAAAGATCACTTTTTGACCTTTTTTCCCTGAGCTATAGTATGATGCTTTTTCTCCATACTAAACTTTGGCCTCAAACGCTCAAAATATTGACTTTTAGACCATTTTTTCAACAGATTACACTATAAACAGCCTGAACATGCTGTTCAATGACTTTTTCAGTATTTGAGAGATCACTTTTGACCTTTTTCCTGAGCTATAGTATGCTTTTCTCCATACTAAACTTTGGCTTAAAATGCTCAAAATATTGACTTTTTAGACCTTTTTTTCAACAGATTACACTATAAACAGCCCAAACATGCTGTTCAGTGACTTTTTCAGCTGCTTCGAAGATCACTTTTTTGACCTTTTTTCCTGAGCTATAGTATGTGCTTTTCTCCATACTAAACTTTGGCCTCAAACGCTCAAAA
>NW_028274750.1:0-21341 GCF_026936395.1 Plectropomus leopardus | reverse complement strand
ATGCTGTTTTGAGGTGTTTTCAGCTGTTTTTGGGACATGTCATATTTTGACATTTTTGCCATACTATAGCCTTGCCTTTTTGGTCATTTTTTCAACATGCTGTTTTATTGTGTTTTTGGCTGCTTTTGCAAAATCTTATGCTATGGCATGTCACGACACACTATTTTATGCTGTTTTGAGGTGTTTTCAGCTGTTTTTGGGACATGTCATATTTTGACATTTTTGCCATACTATAGCCTTGCTTTTTCGGTCAATTTTTCAACATGCTGTTTTATGGTGTTTTTGGCCGTTTTTGCAACATCTTATGCTATGGCATGTGTTGGCATGGTATTTTATTCTGTTTTGAGGTGTTTTCAGCTGTTTTTGGGACATGTCATATTTTGACATTTTTGCCATACTATAGCCTTGCCTTTTTGGTCATTTTTTCAACATGCTGTTTTATTGTGTTTTTGGCTGCTTTTGCAAAATCTTATGCTATGGCATGTCACGACACACTATTTTATGCTGTTTTGAGGTGTTTTCAGCTGTTTTTGGGACATGTCATATTTTGACATTTTTGCCATACTATAGCCTTGCTTTTTCGGTCAATTTTTCAACATGCTGTTTTATTGTGTTTTTGGCCGTTTTTGCAACATCTTATGCTATGGCATGTGTTGGCATGGTATTTTATTCTGTTTTGAGGTGTTTTCAGCTGTTTTTGGGACATGTCATATTTTGACATTTTTGCCATACTATAGCCTTGCCTTTTCGGTCATTTTTTCAACATGCTGTTTTATGGTGTTTTTGTCCATTTTTGCAACATTTTCTGGTATGGCATGTCATGACACACTATTTTATGCTATTTTGAGGTATTTTCAGCTGTTTTTGGGACATGTCATATTTTGACATTTTTGCCTTGCTTTTTCGGTCAATTTTTCAACATGCTGTTTTATGGTGTTTTTGGCCGTTTTTGCAACATCTTATGCTATGGCATGTGTTGGCATGGTTATTTTATGCTGTTCTGAGGTGTTTTCACGTGTTTTTAAGATATGTCATATTTTGACATTTTTGCCATATTAGTCTTACCTTTTTGGTCATTTTTTCAACATGGTGTTTCAATTATGGTGTCTTTGGCCAGTGTGTATCTACGTCATGTCCCAAATACAGCTGAAAACAGCTCACACATGCCATAGCATAAATGTTGAAAAAATTGCCAAACACATCATAAAACAGCATGTTGAAAAAATGACCGAAAAGGCAAGGCTATAGTATGGCAAAAATGTCAAAATGTGACATGCCCCAAAAACAGCTGAAAACTACTCAAAACAGCATAAAATACCAAACACATGCCATAGCATAAGATGTTGCAAAATGGACAAAAACAACATAAAACAGCATGTTGAAAAAATGACCAAAAAGGCAAGGCTATAGTATGGCAAAAATGTCAAAATATGACATGTCCCAAAAACAGCTGAAAACACCTCAAAACAGCATAAAATAGTGTGTCGTGACATGCCATAGCATAAGATTTTGCAAAAGCAGCCAAAACACAATAAAACAGCATGTTGAAAAATGACCAAAAACAAGGCTATACTATGGCAAAAATGTCAAAATATGACATGTCCCAAAAACAGCTGAAAACAGCTGAAAACAGCATAAAATACCATGCCAAGACATGCCATAGCATAAGATTTTGCAAGAACAGCCAAAAACACAATAAAACAGCATGTTGAAAAAATGACCGAAAAGGCAAGGCTATAGTATGGCAAAAATGTCAAAATATGACATGTCCCAAAAACAGCTGAAAACTGCTGAAAACAGCATAAAATACCATGCCAAAACATGCCATAGCATAAGATTTTGCAAAAAACAGCAAAAAACACAATAAAACAGCATGTTGAAAAAATGACCAAAAAGGCAAGGCTATAGTATGGCAAAAATGTCAAAATATGACATGTCCCAAAAACAGCTGAAAACACCTCAAAACAGCATAAAATAGTGTGTCATGACATGCCATAGCATAGGATTTTGCAAAAACAACCAAAAACACAATAAAACAGCATGTTGAAAAAATGACCGAAAAGGCAAGGCTATAGTATGGCAAAAATGTCAAAATATGACATGTCCCAAAAACAGCTGAAAACACCTCAAAACAGCATAAAATACCATGCCAACACATGCCATAGCATAAGATGTTGCAAAAATGGACAAAAACAACATAAAACAGCATGTTGAAAAAATGACCAAAAAGGCAAGGCTATAGTATGGCAAAAATGTCAAAATATGACATGTCCCAAAAACAGCTGAAAACTGCTGAAAACAGCATAAAATACCATGCCAAGACATGCCATAGCATAAGATGTTGCAAAAATGGACAAAAACAACATAAAACAGCATGTTGAAAAAATGACCAAAAAGGCAAGGCTATACTATGGCAAAAATGTCAAAATATGACATGTCCCAAAAACAGCTGAAAACACCTCAAAACAGCATAAAATAGTGTGTCATGACATGTTATAGCATAAGATTTTGCAAAAACAACCAAAAACACAATAAAACAGCATGTTGAAAAAATGACCGAAAAGGCAAGGCTATAGTATGGCAAAAATGTCAAAATATGACATGTCCCAAAAACAGCTGAAAACTGCTGAAAACAGCATAAAATACCATGCCAAAACATGCCATAGCATAAGATGTTGCAAGAACAGCCAAAAACACCATAAAACAGCATGTTGAAAAAATGACCGAAAAGGCAAGGCTATAGAATGGCAAAAATGTCAAAATATGACATGTCCCAAAAACAGCTGAAAACACCTCAAAACAGCATAAAATACCATGCCAAAACATGCCATAGCATAAGATGTTGCAAGAACAGCCAAAAACAACATAAAACAGCATGTTGAAAAAATGACCGAAAAGGCAAGGCTATAGTATGGCAAAAATGTCAAAATATGACATGTCCCAAAAACAGCTGAAAACTGCTGAAAACAGCATAAAATACCATGCCAAGACATGCCATAGCATAGGATTTTGCAAAAATGGAAAAAAACAACATAAAACAGCATGTTGAAAAAATGACCGAAAAGGCAAGGCTATAGTATGGCAAAAATGTCAAAATATGACATGTCCCAAAAACAGCTGAAAACACCTCAAAACAGCATAAAATACCATGCCAACACATGCCATAGCATAGGATTTTGCAAAAATGGACAAAAACAACATAAAACAGCATGTTGAAAAAATGACCGAAAAGGCAAGGCTATAGTATGGCAAAAATGTCAAAATATGACATGCCCCAAAAACAGCTGAAAACACCTCAAAACAGCATAAAATACCATGCCAAAACATGCCATAGCATAAGATGTTGCAAGAACAGCCAAAAACAACATAAAACAGCATGTTGAAAAAATGACCGAAAAGGCAAAGGCTATAGTATGGCAAAAATGTCAAAATATGACATGTCCCAAAAACAGCTGAAAACTGCTGAAAACAGCATAAAATACCATGCCAAGACATGCCATAGCATAGGATTTTGCAAAAATGGACAAAAACAACATAAAACAGCATGTTGAAAAAATGACCAAAAAGGCAAGGCTATAGTATGGCAAAAATGTCAAAATATGACATGTCCCAAAAACAGCTGAAAACTGCTGAAAACAGCATAAAATACCATGCCAAGACATGCCATAGCATAAGATGTTGCAAAAATGGACAAAAACAACATAAAACAGCATGTTGAAAAAATGACCAAAAAGGCAAGGCTATACTATGGCAAAAATGTCAAAATATGACATGTCCCAAAAACAGCTGAAAACACCTCAAAACAGCATAAAATAGTGTGTCATGACATGTTATAGCATAAGATTTTGCAAAAACAACCAAAAACACAATAAAACAGCATGTTGAAAAAATGACCGAAAAGGCAAGGCTATAGTATGGCAAAAATGTCAAAATATGACATGTCCCAAAAACAGCTGAAAACTGCTGAAAACAGCATAAAATACCATGCCAAAACATGCCATAGCATAAGATTTTGCACAAATGGACAAAAACACCATAAAACAGCATGTTGAAAAAATGACCGAAAAGGCAAGGCTATAGTATGGCAAAAATGTCAAAATATGACATGTCCCAAAAACAGCTGAAAACACCTCAAAACAGCATAAAATACCATGCCAAAACATGCCATAGCATAAGATGTTGCAAGAACAGCCAAAAACAACATAAAACAGCATGTTGAAAAAATGACCGAAAAGGCAAGGCTATAGTATGGCAAAAATGTCAAAATATGACATGTCCCAAAAACAGCTGAAAACTGCTGAAAACAGCATAAAATACCATGCCAAGACATGCCATAGCATAGGATTTTGCAAAAATGGACAAAAACAACATAAAACAGCATGTTGAAAAAATGACCGAAAAGGCAAGGCTATAGTATGGCAAAAATGTCAAAATATGACATGTCCCAAAAACAGCTGAAAACACCTCAAAACAGCATAAAATACCATGCCAAAACATGCCATAGCATAAGATGTTGCAAGAACAGCCAAAAACAACATAAAACAGCATGTTGAAAAAATGACCGAAAAGGCAAGGCTATAGTATGGCAAAAATGTCAAAATATGACATGTCCCAAAAACAGCTGAAAACTGCTGAAAACAGCATAAAATACCATGCCAAGACATGCCATAGCATAGGATTTTGCAAAAATGGAAAAAAAACAACATAAAACAGCATGTTGAAAAAATGACCGAAAAGGCAAGGCTATAGTATGGCAAAAATGTCAAAATATGACATGTCCCAAAAACAGCTGAAAACACCTCAAAACAGCATAAAATACCATGCCAACACATGCCATAGCATAGGATTTTGCAAAAATGGACAAAAACAACATAAAACAGCATGTTGAAAAAATGACCGAAAAGGCAAGGCTATAGTATGGCAAAAATGTCAAAATATGACATGCCCCAAAAACAGCTGAAAACACCTCAAAACAGCATAAAATACCATGCCAAAACATGCCATAGCATAAGATGTTGCAAGAACAGCCAAAAACAACATAAAACAGCATGTTGAAAAAATGACCGAAAAGGCAAGGCTATAGTATGGCAAAAATGTCAAAATATGACATGTCCCAAAAACAGCTGAAAACTGCTGAAAACAGCATAAAATACCATGCCAAGACATGCCATAGCATAGGATTTTGCAAAATGGACAAAAACAACAACATAAAACAGCATGTTGAAAAAATGACCAAAAAAGGCAAAGGCTATAGTATGGCAAAAATGTCAAAATATGACATGTCCCAAAAACAGCTGAAAACTGCTGAAAACAGCATAAAATACCATGCCGAAACATGCCATAGCATAAGATGTTGCAAAAATGGACAAAAACAACATAAAACAGCATGTTGAAAAAATGACCAAAAAGGCAAAGGCTATACTATGGCAAAATGTCAAAATATGACATGTCCCAAAAACAGCTGAAAACACCTCAAAACAGCATAAAATAGTGTGTCATGACATGTTATAGCATAAGATTTTGCAAAAACAACCAAAAAACACAATAAAACAGCATGTTGAAAAAAATGACCGAAAAAGGCAAAGCTATAATATGGCAAAAATGACAAAATATGACATGTCCCAAAAACAGCTGAAACCTGCTGAAAACAGCATAAAATACCATGCCAAAACATGCCATAGCATAAGATTTTGCACAAATGGACAAAAACACCATAAAACAGCATGTTGAAAAAATGACCCGAAAAAGGCAAGAGCTATAGTATGGCAAAAATGTCAAAATATGACATGTCCCAAAAACAACTGAAAACACCTCAAAACAGCATAAAATACCATGCCAAAACATGCCATAGCATAAGATGTTGCAAGAACAGCCAAAAACAACATAAAACAGCATGTTGAAAAAATGACCCGAAAAGGCAAAGGCTATAGTATGGCAAAAATGTCAAAATATGACATGTCCCAAAAACAGCTGAAAACAGCTGAAAACAGCATAAAATAACATGCCAAGACATGCCATAGCATAAGATTTTGCAAAAATGGACAAAAACAACATAAAACAGCATGTTGAAAAAATGACGAAAAGGCAAGGCTATAGAATGGCAAAATGTCAAAATATGACATGTCCCAAAAACAGCTGAAAACACCTCAAAAACAGCATAAAATACCATGCCAAAACATGCCATAGCATAAGATGTTGCAAGAACAACCAAAAACAACATAAAACAGCATGTTGAAAAAATGACCCGAAAAGGCAAGGCTATAGTATGGCAAAAATGTCAAAATATGACATGTCCCAAAAACAACTGAAAACTGCTGAAAACAGCATAAAATACCATGCCAAGACATGCCACTTAGCATAGGATTTTGCAAAAATGGAAAAAAACAACATAAAACAGCATGTTGAAAAAATGACCGAAAAACAAAGGCTATAGTATGGCAAAAATGTCAAAATATGACATGTCCCAAAAACAGCTGAAAACACCTCAAAACAGCATAAAATACCATGCCAACACATGCCATAGCATAGGATTTTGCAAAAATGGACAAAAACAACATAAAACAGCATGTTGAAAAAAATGACAGAAAAGGCAAGGCTATAGTATGGCAAAAATGTCAAAATATGACATGCCCCAAAAACAGCTGAAAACACCTCAAAACAGCATAAAATACCATGCCAAAACATGCCATAGCATAAGATGTTGCAAGAACAGCCAAAAACAACATAAAACAACATGTTGAAAAAATGACCGAAAAACAAGGCTATAGTATGGCAAAAATGTCAAAATATGACATGTCCCAAAAAACAACTGAAAACTGCTGAAAACAGCATAAAATACCATGCCAAAGACATGCCATAGCATAGGATTTTGCAAAATGGACAAAAACAACATAAAACAGCATGTTGAAAAATGACCAAAAGGCAAGGCTATAGTATGGCAAAAATGTCAAAATATGACATGTCCCAAAAACAGCTGAAAACTGCTGAAAACAGCATAAAATACCATGCCAAGACATGCCATAGCATAAGATGTTGCAAAAATGGACAAAAACAACATAAACAGCATGTTGAAAAAAAATGACCAAAAAAACAAAGAGAGCTATACTATGGCAAAAATGTCAAAAATATGACATGTCCCAAAAACAGCTGAAAACACCTCAAAACAGCATAAAATAGTGTGTCAAGACATGTTATAGCATAAGATTTTGCAAAAACAACCAAAAACACCATAAAACAGCATGTTGAAAAAATGACCGAAAAGGCAAGGCTATAGTATGGCAAAAATGTCAAAATATGACATGTCCCAAAAACAACTGAAAACTGCTGAAAACAGCATAAAATACCATGCCAAAACATGCCATAGCATAAGATTTTGCACAAATGGACAAAAACACCATAAAACAGCATGTTAAAAAAATGACCGAAAAGGCAAGGCTATAGTATGGCAAAAATGTCAAAATATGACATGTCCCAAAAACAACTGAAAACACCTCAAAACAGCATAAAATACCATGCCAAAACATACCATAGCATAAAGATGTTGCAAGAACAGCCAAAAACAACATAATAAAGCATGTTGAAAAAAATGACAGAAAAGGCAAGGCTAAAGAATGGAAAAAATGTCAAAATATGACATGTCCCAAAAACAGCTGAAAACACCTCAAAACAGCATAAAATACCATGCCAAGACATGCCATAGCATAGGATTTTGCAAAAATGGACAAAAACAACATAAAACAGCATGTTGAAAAATGACCGAAAAAGGCAAGGCTATAGTATGGCAAAAATGTCAAAATATGACATGCCCCAAAAACAACTGAAAACACCTCAAAACAGCATAAAATACCATGCCAACACATGCCATAGCATAAGATGTTGCAAAATGGACAAAAACAACATAAAACAGCATGTTGAAAAAATGACCAAAAAGGCAAGGCTATAGTATGGCAAAAATGTCAAAATATGACATGTCCCAAAAACAACTGAAAACTGCTGAAAACAGCATAAAATACCATGCGAAAACATGCCATAGCATAAGATTTTGCAAGAACAGCCAAAAACAACATAAAACAGCATGTTGAAAAAATGACCGAAAAGGCAAGGCTATAGTATGGCAAAAATGTCAAAATATGACATGTCCCAAAAACAGCTGAAAACTGCTGAAAACAGCATAAAATACCATGCCAAGACATGCCATAGCATAGGATTTTGCAAAAATGGACAAAAACAACATAAAACAGCATGTTGAAAAAATGACCGAAAAGGCAAGGCTATAGTATGGCAAAAATGTCAAAATATGACATGTCCCAAAAACAGCTGAAAACACCTCAAAACAGCATAAAATACCATGCCAACACATGCCATAGCATAAGATGTTGCAAAATGGACAAAAACAACATAAAACAGCATGTTGAAAAAATGACCAAAAAGGCAAAGGCTATAGTATGGCAAAAATGTCAAAATATGACATGTCCCAAAAACAGCTGAAAACTGCTGAAAACAGCATAAAATACCATGCCAAGACATGCCATAGCATAAGATGTTGCAAAAATGGACAAAAAACAACATAAAACAGCATGTTGAAAAAATGACCAAAAAGGCAAAGGCTATACTATGGCAAAAATGTCAAAATATGACATGTCCCAAAAAGCTGAAAACACCTCAAAACAGCATAAAATAGTGTGTCATGACATGTTATAGCATAAGATTTTGCAAAAACAACCAAAAACACAATAAAACAGCATGTTGAAAAAATGACCGAAAAGGCAAGGCTATAGTATGGCAAAAATGTCAAAATATGACATGTCCCAAAAACAGCTGAAAACTGCTGAAAACAGCATAAAATACCATGCCGAAACATGCCATAGCATAAGATTTTGCAAAAATGGACAAAAACACCATAAAACAGCATGTTGAAAAAATGACCGAAAAGGCAAGGCTATAGTATGGCAAAAATGTCAAAATATGACATGTCCCAAAAACAGCTGAAAACACCTCAAAACAGCATAAAATAGTGTGTCATGACATGTTATAGCATAAGATTTTACAAAAACAACCAAAAACACAATAAAACAGCATGTTGAAAAATGACCCGAAAAGGCAAGGCTATAGTATGGCAAAAAATGTCAAAATATGACATGTCCCAAAAACAGCTGAAAACTGCTGAAAACAGCATAAAATACCATGCCAAGACATGCCATAGCATAGGATTTTGCAAAAATGGACAAAAACAACATAAAACAGCATGTTGAAAAAATGACCGAAAAGGCAAGGCTATAGTATGGCAAAAATGTCAAAATATGACATGCCCCAAAAACAACTGAAAACACCTCAAAACAGCATAAAATACCATGCCAACACATGCCATAGCATAAGATGTTGCAAAATGGACAAAAACAACATAAAACAACATGTTGAAAAAATGACCAAAAAGGCAAGGCTATAGTATGGCAAAAATGTCAAAATATGACATGTCCCAAAAACAGCTGAAAACTGCTGAAAACAGCATAAAATACCATGCCGAAACATGCCATAGCATAAGATTTTGCAAGAACAGCCAAAAACAACATAAAACAGCATGTTGAAAAAATGACCGAAAAGGCAAGGCTATAGTATGGCAAAAATGTCAAAATATGACATGTCCCAAAAACAGCTGAAAACTCCTGAAAACAGCATAAAATACCATGCCAAGACATGCCATAGCATAGGATTTTGCAAAATGGACAAAAACAACATAAAACAGCATGTTGAAAAAATGACCGAAAAAGGCAAAGGCTATAGTATGGCAAAAATGTCAAAATATGACATGCCCCAAAAACAGCTGAAAACACCTCAAAACAGCATAAAATACCATGCCAACACATGCCATAGCATAAGATGTTGCAAAAATGGACAAAAACAACATAAAACAGCATGTTGAAAAAATGACCAAAAGGCAAGGCTATAGTATGGCAAAAATGTCAAAATATGACGTATCCCAAAAACAACTGAAAACTGCTGAAAACAGCATAAAATACCATGCCAAAACATGCCATAGCATAAGATGTTGCAAAAATTGCCAAAAACACTATAAAACTGCATGTTGAAAAAATGATCAAAAAGGCAAGGCTATACTATGGCAAAAAATGTCAAAATATGACATATCCTAAAAACAGCTGAAAACAACTTAAAACAGCATAAAATAGTGTGTCATGACATGTTATAGCATAAGATTTTGCAAAAACAACCAAAAACACAATAAAACAGCATGTTGAAAAAATGACCGAAAAGGCAAGGCTACAGAATAGCAAAAATGTCAAAATATGACATGTCCCAAAAACAGCTGAAAACTGCACTGAAAACAGCATAAAATACCATGCCAAACATGCCATAGCATAAGATTTTTGCAAAAATGGACAAAAACACCATAAAACAGCATGTTGAAAAAAATGACCGAAAAGGGCAAGGCTATAGTATGGCAAAAATGTCAAAATATGACATGTCCCAAAAACAACTGAAAACTGCTGAAAACAGCATAAAATACCATGCCAAAACATGCCATAGCATAAGATTTTGCAAGAACAATGGCCAAAAACACAATAAAACAGCATGTTGAAAAAATGACCGAAAAGGCAAAGGCTATAGTATGGCAAAAATGTCAAAATATGACATGTCCCAAAAACAGCTGAAAACTGCTGAAAACAGCATAAAATACCATGCCAAGACATGCCATAGCATAAGATTTTGCAAAAAACAGCAAAAAACACAATAAAACAGCATGTTGAAAAAATGACCAAAAAGGCAAGGCTATAGTATGGCAAAAATGTCAAAATATGACATGTCCCAAAAACAGCTGAAAACACCTCAAAACAGCATAAAATAGTGTGTCATGACATGCCATAGCATAGGATTTTGCAAAAAACAGCAAAAAACACAATAAAACAGCATGTTGAAAAAATGACCGAAAAGGCAAGGCTATAGTATGGCAAAAATGTCAAAATATGACATGTCCCAAAAACAGCTGAAAACACCTCAAAACAGCATAAAATACCATGCCAAGACATGCCATAGCATAAGATTTTGCAAAATGGAAAAAAACAACATAAAACAGCATGTTGAAAAAATGACCGATGAAGCAAGGGTATAGTATGGCAAAAATGTCAAAATATGACATGTCCCAAAACAACTGAAAACACCTCAAAACAGCATAAAATACCATACCAACACATGCCATAGCATAGGATTTTTGCAAAAATGGACAAAAACAACATAAAACAGCATGTTGAAAAATGACCGAAAAAGGCAAGGCTATAGTATGGCAAAAATGTCAAAATATGACATGCCCCAAAAACAGCTGAAAACACCTCAAAACAGCATAAAATACCATGCCAACACATGCCATAGCATAAGATGTTGCAAAAATGGACAAAAACAACATAAAACAGCATGTTGAAAAAATGACCAAAAAGGCAAGGCTATACTATGGCAAAAATGTTAAAATATGACATGTCCCAAAAACAGCTGAAAACACCTTAAAACAGCATAAAATAGTGTGTCATGACATGTTATAGCATAAGATTTTGCAAAAACAACCAAGAACACAATAAAACAGCATGTTGAAAAACTGACCGAAAAGGCAAGGCTATAGTATGGCAAAAATGTCAAAATATGACATGTCCCAAAAACAACTGAAAACTGCTGAAAACAGCATAAAATACCATGCCAAAACATGCCATAGCATAAGATTTTGCAAAAATGGACAAAAACACCATAAAACAGCATGTTGAAAAAATGACCGAAAAAGGCAAAGGCTATAGTATGGCAAAAATGTCAAAATATGACATGTCCCAAAAACAACTGAAAACTGCTGAAAACAGCATAAAATACCATGCCAAAACATGCCATAGCATAAGATTTTGCAGAACAACCAAAAACACAATAAAACAGCATGTTGAAAAAATGACCCGAAAAAGGCAAGGCTATAGTATGGCAAAAATGTCAAAATATGACATGTCCCAAAAACAGCTGAAAACTGCTGAAAACAGCATAAAATACCATGCCAAAACATGCCATAGCATAAGATTTTGCAAAAAACAGCAAAAAACACAATAAAACAGCATGTTGAAAAAATGACCAAAAAGGCAAGGCTATAGTATGGCAAAAATGTCAAAATATGACATGTCCCAAAAACAGCTGAAAACACCTCAAAACAGCATAAAATAGTGTGTCATGACATGCCATAGCATAGGATTTTGCAAAAACAACAAAAACACAATAAAACAGCATGTTGAAAAAAATGACCAAAAAGGCAAAGGCTATAGTATGGCAAAAATGTCAAAATATGACATGTCCCAAAAACAACTGAAAACACCTCAAAACAGCATAAAATAGTGTGTCATGACATGCCATAGCATAGGATTTTGCAAAAACAACCAAAAACACAATAAAACAGCATGTTGAAAAAATGACCGAAAAAGGCAAGGCTATAGTATGGCAAAAATGTCAAAATATGACATGCCCCAAAAACAACTGAAAACACCTCAAAACAGCATAAAATACCATGCCAACACATGCCATAGCATAAGATGTTGCAAAAATGGACAAAAACAACATAAAACAGCATGTTGAAAAAATGACCAAAAAGGCAAGGCTATAGTATGGCAAAAATGTCAAAATATGACATGTCCCAAAAACAGCTGAAAACACCTCAAAACAGCATAAAATAGTGTGTCATGACATGCCATAGCATAGGATTTTGCAAAAAACAGCAAAAAACACAATAAAACAGCATGTTGAAAAAATGACCAAAAAGGCAAGGCTATAGTATGGCAAAAATGTCAAATATGACATGTCCCAAAAACAGCTGAAAACACCTCAAAACAGCATAAAATAGTGTGTCATGACATGCCATAGCATAGGATTTTGCAAAAAACAACCAAAACACAATAAAACAGCATGTTGAAAAAATGACCGAAAAAGGCAAGGCTATAGTATGGCAAAAATGTCAAAATGTGACATGCCCCAAAAACAGCTGAAAACACCTCAAAACAGCATAACATACCATGCCAACACATGCCATAGCATAAGATGTTGCAAAAATGGACAAAAACACGATAAAAACACAATGTTGAAAAAATGACCGAAAAGGCAAGGCAATAGAAAGGCAAAAATGTCAAAATATGACATGTCCCAAAAACAGCTGAAAACTGCTGAAAACAGCATAAAATACCATGCCAAGACATGCCATAGCATAAGATGTTGCAAAAATGGACAAAAACAACATAAAACAGCATGTTGAAAAAATGACCAAAAGGCAAAGGCTATACTATGGCAAAAATGTCAAAATATGACATGTCCCAAAAACAGCTGAAAACACCTCAAAACAGCATAAAATAGTGTGTCATGACATGTTATAGCATAAGATTTTGCAAAAACAACCAAAAACACAATAAAACAGCATGTTGAAAAAATGACCGAAAAGGCAAGGCTATAGTATGGCAAAAATGTCAAAATATGACATGTCCCAAAAACAGCTGAAAACTGCTGAAAACAGCATAAAATACCATGCCAAGACATGCCATAGCATAAGATGTTGCAAGAACAATAAAAACACCATAAAAACACATTTTGAAAAAAATGACCGAAAAAGCAAGGCTATAGTAAGACAAAAATGTCAAAATATGACATGTCCCAAAAACAGCTGAAAACACCTCAAAACAGCATAAAATAACATGCCAAAACATGCCATAGCATAAGATGTTGCAAAAACAAAAAACAACATAAAACAGCATGTTGAAAAAATGACCGAAAAGAGCAAAGGCTATAGTATGGCAAAAATGTCAAAATATGACATATCCCAAAAACAGCTGAAAACTGCTGAAAACAGCATAAAATACCATGCCAAGACATGCCATAGCATAGGATTTTGCAAAAATGGAAAAAAACAACATAAAACAGCATGTTGAAAAAATGACCGAAAAGGCAAGGCTATAGTATGGCAAAAATGTCAAAATATGACATGCCCCAAAAACAGCTGAAAACACCTCAAAACAGCATAAAATACCATGCCAACACATGCCATAGCATAAGATGTTGCAAAAATGGACAAAAACAACATAAAACAGCATGTTGAAAAAATGACCAAAAAGGCAAGGCTATAGTATGGCAAAAATGTCAAAATATGACATGTCCCAAAAACAGCTGAAAACTGCTGAAAACAGCATAAAATACCATGCCAAGACATGCCATAGCATAAGATGTTGCAAAATGGACAAAAACAACATAAAACAGCATGTTGAAAAAATGACCAAAAAGGCAAGGCTATACTATGGCAAAAATGTCAAAATATGACATGTCCCAAAAACAGCTGAAAACACCTCAAAACAGCATAAAATAGTGTGTCATGACATGTTATAGCATAAGATTTTGCAAAACAACCAAAAACACAATAAAACAGCATGTTGAAAAATGACCGAAAGGCAAAGGCTATAGTATGGCAAAATGTCAAAATATGACATGTCCCAAAAACAGCTGAAAACACCTCAAAACAGCATAAAATACCATGCCAAAACATGCCATAGCATAAGATGTTGCAAGAACAGCCAAAAACAACATAAAACAGCATGTTGAAAAAATGACCGAAAAGGCAAGGCTATAGTATGGCAAAAATGTCAAAATATGACATGTCCCAAAAACAGCTGAAAACTGCTGAAAACAGCATAAAATACCATACCAAGACATGCCATAGCATAGGATTTTGCAAAATGGACAAAAACAACATAAAACAGCATGTTGAAAAAATGACCAAAAAGAGCAAGGCTATAGTATGGCAAAAATGTCAAAATATGACATGTCCCAAAAACAGCTGAAAACTACTGAAAACAGCATAAAATACCATGCCAAGACATGCCATAGCATAAGATGTTGCAAAATGGACAAAAACAACATAAAACAGCATGTTGAAAAAATGACCAAAAGGCAAAAGGCTATACTATGGCAAAAATGTCAAAATATGACATGTCCCAAAAACAGCTGAAAACACCTCAAAAACAGCATAAAATAGTGTGTCATGACATGTTATAGCATAAGATTTTGCAAAAACAACCAAAAACACAATAAAACAGCATGTTGAAAAAATGACCGAAAAGGCAAGGCTATAGTATGGCAAAAATGTCAAAATATGACATGTCCCAAAAACAGCTGAAAACTGCTGAAAACAGCATAAAATACCATGCCAAAACATGCCATAGCATAAGATTTTGCACAAATGGACAAAAACACCATAAAACAACATGTTGAAAAAAATGACCGAAAAGCAAAGGCTATAGTATGGCAAAAATGTCAAAATATGACGTATCCCAAAAACAACTGAAAACACCTCAAAACAGCATAAAATACCATGCCAAAACATGCCATAGCATATAAGATGTTGCAAGAACAATAAAAACAACATAAAACAACATGTTGAAAAAATGACCGAAAAAGGCAAGGCTATAGTATGGCAAAAATGTCAAAATATGACATGTCCCAAAAACAACTGAAAACTACTGAAAACAGCATAAAATACCATGCCAAGACATGCCATAGCATGGGATTTTGCAAAAATGGACAAAAAACAACATAAAACAACATGTTGAAAAATGACCGAAAAAGCAACAAGGCTATAGTATGGCAAAAATGTCAAAAATATGACATACCCCAAAAACAGCTGAAAACACCCCAAAACAGCATAAAATACCATGCCAAAACATGCCATAGCATAAGATGTTGCAAAAATGGACAAAAACAACATAAAACAGCATGTTGAAAAAATGACCAAAAAGGCAAGGCTATACTATGGCAAAAATGTCAAAATATGACATATCCCAAAAACAGCTGAAAACACCTCAAAACAGCATAAAATAGTGTGTCATGACATGTTATAGCATAAGATTTTGCAAAAACAACCAAAAACACAATAAAACAGCATGTTGAAAAAATGACCGAAAAGGCAAGGCTATAGTTATGGCAAAAATGTCAAAATATATGACATGTCCCAAAACAACTGAAAACTACTGAAAACAGCATAAAATACCATGCCAAAACATGCCATAGCATAAGATGTTTGCAAGAATGGACAAAAACACCATAAAACAACATGTTGAAAAAAATGACCGAAAAGAGGCAAAGGCTATAGTATGGCAAAAATGTCAAAATATGACATGTCCCAAAAACAGCTGAAAACACCTCAAAACAGAATAAAATACCATGCCAAGACATGCCATAGCATAAAAGATTTTGCAAGAACAACCAAAAACACAATAAAACAGCATGTTGAAAAAATGACCGAAAAAGAGCAAGGCTATAGTATGGCAAAAATGTCAAATATATGACATATCCCAAACAACTGAAAACACCTCAAAACAACATAAAATACCATGCCAAAACATGCCATAGCATAAGATGTTGCAAGAACAGCAAAAACAACAACATAAAACAGCATGTTGAAAAAAATGACCCGAAAAGGCAAGGCTATAGTATGGCAAAAATGTCAAAATATGACATATCCCAAAAACAACTGAAAACTACCTCAAAACAACATAAAATACCATGCCAACACATGCCATAGCATAGGATTTTGCAAAAATTGGACAAAAACAACATAAAACAGCATGTTGAAAAAATGACCGAAGAAACAAAGGCAAGGCTATAGTATGGCAAAAATGTCAAAATATGACATGCCCCAAAAACAACTGAAAACACCTCAAAACAACATAAAATACCACGCCAACACATGCCATAGCATAAGATGTTGCAAAAATGGACAAAAACAACATAAAACAGCATGTTGAAAAAATGACCAAAAAGGCAAAGGCTATAGTATGGCAAAAATGTCAAAATATGACTGTATGTCCCAAAAACAACTGAAAACTGCTGAAAACAACATAAAATACCATGCCAAGACATGCCATAGCATAAGATGTTGCAAAAATGGACAAAAACAACATAAAACAGCATGTTGAAAAAATGACCAAAAGGCAAGAGGCTATACTATGGCAAAATGTCAAAATATGACATATCCCAAAACAGCAATGAAAACACCTCAAAACAGCATAAAATAATTAATGTCATGACGTATGTTATAGCATAAGATTTTGCAAAACAACCAAAAACACAATAAAACCAGCATGATGAAAAATTGACCGATAAAGAAAGGCTATAGTATGGCAAAAATGTCAAATATGACATGTCCCAAAACAACTGAAAACTGCTGAAAACAGCATAAAATACAAACATGCCATAGCATAAGATTTTGCAAAAACAAAAACACCATAAAACAGCATGTTGAAAATGACCGAAAAAGCAAGGCTATGTATGGCAAAAATAAAATGACGCTCCCAAAAAACAGCTGAAAACACCTCAAAACAACATAAAATACCATACCAAAACAGCCATGCAGATTTTGCAAGAACAAAAAACACCATAAAACAGCATGTTGAAAAAAATGACCCGAAAAAGCAAGGCTATAGTATGGCAAAAATGTCAAAATATGACATAATCCCAAAACAATGAAAACACCTCAAAACAGAATAAAATACCATGCCAAGACATGCCATAGCATAAGATTTTGCAAAAATGGACAAAAAACAACAATAAAACAACATGTTGAAAAAATGACCCGAAAAGGCAAGGCTATAGTATGGCAAAAATGTCAAAATATGACATAATCCCAAAAACAACTGAAAACACCTCAAAACAGCATAAAATACCATGCCAAAACATGCCATAGCATAAGATGTTGCAAAAATGGACAAAAACAACATAAAACAGCATGTTGAAAAAATGACCGAAAAGAGCAAGGCTATAGTAATGGCAAAAATGTCAAAATATGACATGTCCCAAAAACAGCTAAGAAAACACCTCAAAACAGCATAAAATACCATGCCAACACATGCTATAGCATAGGATTTTGCAAAAATTGACAAAAACAACATAAAACAGCATGTTGAAAAAATGACCGAAAAGGCAAGGCTATAGTATGGCAAAAATGTCAAAATATGACATGCCCCAAAAACAACTGAAAACTACTCAAAACAGCATAAAATACCATGCCAAAACATGCCATAGCATAAGATTTTGCAAAATGGACAAAAACAACATAAAACAGCATGTTGAAAAAATGACCGAAAAAGAGCAAGGCTATAGTATGGCAAAAATGTCAAAATATGACATGTCCCAAAAACAGCTGAAAACTGCTGAAAACAGCATAAAATACCATGCCAAGACATGCCATAGCATAGGATTTTGCAAAGAATGGACAAAAACAACATAAAACAGCATGTTGAAAAATGACCAAAAAGAGCAAAGGCTATAGTATGGCAAAAATGTCAAAATATGACGTAATCCCAAAAACAGCTGAAAACACCTCAAAAACAACATAAAATACCATGCCAAAACATGCCATAGCATAAGATGTTGCAAGAACAGCCAAAAACAACATAAAACAGCATGTTGAAAAAATGACCCGAAAAGGCAAGGCTATAGTATGGCAAAATGTCAAAATATGACATGTCCCAAAAACAGCTGAAAACTGCTGAAAACAACATAAAATACCATGCCAAGACATGCCATAGCATAGGATTTTGCAAAAATGGACAAAAACAACATAAAACAGCATGTTGAAAAAATGACCAAAAGAGCAAGGCTATAGTATAGCAAAAATGTCAAAATATGACATGTCCCAAAAACAGCTGAAAACTACTGAAAACAGCATAAAATACCATTAAAACATGCCATAGCATAAGAATGTTGCAAAATGGACAAAAAAGCATAAAACAGCATGTTGAAAAATGACCAAAAGAGCAAGGCTATAGTATAGCAAAAATGTCAAAATATGACATGTCCCAAAACAACTGAAAACTGCTGAAAACAGCATAAAATACCATGCCAAAGACATGCCATAGCATAAGATTTTGCAAAATGGACAAAAACAACATAAAACAGCATGTTGAAAAAATGACCGAAAAGAGCAAAGGCTATAGTATGGCAAAAATGTCAAAATATGACATGTCCCAAAACAGCTGAAAACACCTCAAAACAACATAAAATACCATGCCATGACATGCCATAGCATAAGATTTTTGCAAAAACAACCAAAAACACAATAAAACAGCATATTGAAAAAATGACCGAAAAAGGCAAAGGCTATAGTATGGCAAAAATGTCAAAATATGACATGTCCCAAAAACAACTGAAAACACCTGAAAAACAGCATAAAATACCATGCCAAGACATGCCATAGCATAAGATGTTGCAAAATGGACAAAAACAACATAAAACAGCATGTTGAAAAAAAATGACCAAAAAAGGCAGACGAGCTATAGTATGGCAAAAAATGTCAAAATATGACA
The DNA here is from genome assembly GCF_026936395.1 of Plectropomus leopardus. Classification (NCBI taxonomy): domain Eukaryota; kingdom Metazoa; phylum Chordata; class Actinopteri; order Perciformes; family Serranidae; genus Plectropomus; species Plectropomus leopardus. The sequence continues at coordinate 1,974 of NW_028274750.1, read as the reverse complement.
TGTCCCAAAAACAGCTGAAAACACCCTCAAAACAGCATAAAATACCATGTCATGACATGTTATAGCATAAGATTTTGCAAAAACAACCAAAAACACAATAAAACAGCATGTTGAAAAAATGACCGAAAAAGGCAAGGCTATAGTATGGCAAAAAATGTCAAAATATGACATGTCCCAAAAACAACTGAAAACTACACAGAAAACAGCATAAAATACCATGCCCAAGACATGCCATAGCATAAGATTTACCAAAAATGGACAAAAACAACATAAAACAGCATGTTGAAAAAATGACCGAAAAAGAGCTAAAAGGCTATAGTATGGCAAAAATGTCAAAATATGACATGTCCCCAAAAACAACTGAAAACTGCTGAAAACAGCATAAATAAAAACATGCCAAAACATGCCATAGCATAAAAGATGTTGCAAGAACAATAAAAACACCATATAAAACAGCATGTTGAAAAAATGACCGAAAAGGCAAGGCTATAGTATGTAAAATGTCAAAATATGACATGTCCCAAAAACAGCTGAAAACACCTCAAAACAACATAAAATACCATGCCAAAGACATGCCATAGCATAAGATTTTGCCGAGAACAGCCAAAAACACAATAAAACAGCATGTTGAAAAAATGACAGCGAAAAGGCAAGGCTATGAGTATGGCAAAAATGTCAAAATATGACATGTCCCAAAAACAGCTGAAAACTTACCTCAAAACAGCATAAAATACCATGCCAAAACATGCCATAGCATAAGATGTTGCAAAAATGGACAAAAAACAACATAAAACAACATGTTGGAAAAAAATGACCAAAAAGGCAAGGCTATAGTATGGCAAAATGTCAAAATATGACATGTCCCCAAAAACAGCTGAAAAACACCTGAAAACAGCATAAAATACCATGCCAAGACATGCCATAGCATAGGATTTTTGCAAAAATTGACAAAAAACAACATAAAACAGCATGTTGAAAAAATGACCCGAAAAAGAGCAAGGCTATAGTATGGCAAAATGTCAAAATATGACATGTCCCAAAAACAGCTGAAAACACCTCAAAACAGCATAAATACCATGCCAAAACATGCCATAGCATAAGATGTTGCAAGAACAGCCAAAAACACACATAAAACAGCATGTTGAAAAAAAATGACCAAAAACGAAGGCTATAGTATGGCAAAAATGTCAAAATATGACATGTCCCAAAAAACAGCTGAAAACACCTCAAAACAGCATAAAATACCATGCCAAGACATGCCATAGCATGGGATTTTTGCAAAATGGACAAAAAACAACATAAAACAACATGTTGAAAAATGACCAAAAAGGCAAGGCTATAGTATGGCAAAAAATGTCAAAATATGACGTATCCCAAAAAACAGCTGAAAACACCTCAAAACAGCATAAAAATACCATGCCAAAACATGCCATAGCACATAAGATTTTTGCAAAAATGGACAAAAACAACATAAAACAACATGTTGAAAAAAATGACCCGAAAAGCAAAGGCTATAGTATGGCAAAATGTCAAAATATGACATGTCCCAAAACAGCTGAAAACACCTCAAAACAGCATAAAATACCATGCCAGACATGCCATAGCATGGGATTTTGCAAAATGGACAAAAACAACATAAAACAACATGTTGAAAAAATGACCAAAAAAGGCAAGAGCTATAGTATGGCAAAAATGTCAAAATATGACATGTCCCAAAAACAACTGAAAACTGCTGAAAACAGCATAAAATACCATGCCAAGACATGCCATAGCATAGGATTTTGCAAAATGGACAAAAACAACATAAAACAGCATGTTGAAAAAAATGACCGAAAAGGCAAGGCTATAGTATGGCAAAAATGTCAAAATATGACATGTCCCAAAAACAGCTAAAAACCTCAAAACAGCATAAAATACCATGCCAAAACATGCCATAGCATAAGATTTTGCAAAAATGGACAAAAAACAACATAA
>NW_028274749.1:0-23247 GCF_026936395.1 Plectropomus leopardus | reverse complement strand
ATTTTTCAACAGACTACAGTATAAACAGCATCAACATGTTGTTCAGTGACTTTTTTTCAGTATTTCGAAGATCACTTTTTTTGACCTTTTTTCCCTGACCTATAGTATGGCTGTTTTTCTTCATACTAAACTTTGGCCTCAAACACTCAAAATATTGACTTTTAGACCATTTTTTCAAAGGATTACACTATAAAACAGCCTGAACATGCTGTTCTATGACTTTTTTCAGTATTTGGAGAGATTACTTTTTGACCATTTTTTTCCTGAGCTTATAGTATATGCTTTTCTCCATACTAAACTTTGGCCTAAAACACTCAAAATATTGACTTTTTAGACCATTTTTTCAACAAATTACACTATAAAATGCCCAAACATGCTGTTCTGTGACTTTTTTCAGCATTTCAAAAGATCACTTTTTTGACCTTTTTTCCCTGAGCTATAGTATGGCGTTTTTCTCCATACTAAACTTTGGCCTCAAACGCTCAAAATATTGACTTTTTCGACCGTTTTTTCAACAGGCTCTGCTGTAAACAGCCTGAACATGGTGTTCAATGACTTTTTTCAATATTTGGGGAGATCACTTTTTTGACCTTTTTTCCCTGACCTATAATATGGCGTTTTTGTCCATACTAAACTTTGGCCTAAAACGCTCAAAATATTGACTTTTTAGACCATTTTTTTCAACAGGCTATACTATGAACAGCCTGAACTTTCTTTTCAATGATTTTTTTAAGTATTTGGAGAGATCTCTTTTTTGAAGATTTTTCCCTGAGCTATAGTATGGCGTTTTTCTCCATAATAAACTTTGGCCCGAAACAATCAAAATATTGAGTTTTTAGACGTTGTTTTCAACAAATTACAATATAAACAGCCCAAACATGCTGTTCCTTGACTTTTTTTCAGTATTTCAAGAGATCACTTTTTTGACCTTTTTTTCCCTGAGCTATATCATGCATGCTTTTCTCCATACTAAACTTTGGCCTCAAACGCTCAAAATATTGACTTTTTAGACCATTTTTTCAACAGATTACACTATAAACAGCCCGAACATGCTGTTCTATGACTTTTTTCAGTATTTGGAGACATTACTTTTTGACCTTTTTCTTCCTGAGCTATAGTATGACGTTTATCACATACGAAACTTTGGCTTAAAATGCTCAAAATATTGACTTTTTAGTTGATTTTTTCAACAGACTACAGCATGAACAGCATCAACATGCTGTTCAGTGACTTTTTTCAGCGTTTTGGAGGATGACTTTTTTTAACCTTTTTTCCCTGAGCTATAGTTTGGCGTTTTTCTCCATACTAAACTTTGGCCTAAAACGCTCAAAATATTGACTTTTTAGACCATTTTTTCAACAGGCTATACTATAAACAGCCTGAACATGCTGTTCAATGACTTTTTAGTATTTGCAGAGATCGCTTTTGAACATTTTTCCCTGAGCTATAGTATGGCTGCCTTTCTCCATACGAAACTTTGGCCCGAAACACTCAAAATATTGACTTTATCGACTGTTTTTTCAACAAATTACACTATAAACAGCCCAAACATGCTGTTCCTTGACTTTTTTCAGCGTTTCGAAAGATCACTTTTTTGACCTTTTTTCCCTGACCTATAGTATGGCGTTTTTCTTCATACTAAACTTTGGCCTAAAACAATCAAAATATTGACTTTTTCGACCGTTTTTTCAACAGGCTCTGCTGTAAACAGCCTGAACATGGTGTTCAATGACTTTTTTCATAATTTGGAGAGATCACTTTTTTGACCTTTTTTCCCTGACCTATAATATGGCGTTTTTCTCCATACTAAACTTTGGCCTAAAACACTCAAAATATTGACTTTGTAGACCATTTTTTTGAACAGGCTATACTATAAACAGTCTCAACATGCTGTTCTATGACTTTTTTCAGTATTTGGAGAGATTACTTTTTGACCATTTTTCCCTGAGCTATAGTATGTATGCTTTTTCTCCATACTAAACTTTGGCCTCAAACGCTCAAAATATTGACTTTTAGACCATTTTTTCAACAAATTATACTATAAACAGCTCGAACATGCTGTTCTATGACTTTTTTCAGTGTTTCGAAAGATCACTTTTTTGACCTTTTTTCCCTGAGCTATAGTATGGCGTTTTTGTCCATACTAAACTTTGGCCTCAAACGCTCAAAATATTGACTTTTTAGACCATTTTTTCAACAGGCTATACTATGAACAGCCTGAACATGCTGTTCAATGACTTTTTTTAGTATTTGGAGAGATTGCTTTTTGACCATTTCTTCCTGAGCTATAGTATGGCGTTTTTGTCCATACTAAACTTTGGCCTAAAACGCTCAAAATATTGACTTTTTAGACCATTTTTTCAACAGGCTATACTATGAACAGCCTGAACATGCTGTTCAATGACTTTTTTTAGTATTTGGAGAGATTATTTTTGGACCATTTCTTCCTGAGCTATAGTATGGCATTTTTCTCCATACTAAACTTTGGCCTAAAATGCTCAAAATATTGACTTTTTAGTTGATTTTTCAACAGACTACAGTATAAACAGCATCAACATGCTGTTCAATGACTTTTTTTAGTATTTGGAGAGATCGCTTTTTTGAACATTTTTCCCTGAGCTATAGTATGGCGTTTTTCTCCATACTGTAAACTTTGGGTCTCAAACACTCAAAATATTGACTTTTTAGACCATTTTTTCAACAAATTACACTATAAAATGCCCAAACATGCTGTTCTGTGACTTTTTTTCAGTGTTTCGAAGATCACTTTTTTTGACCTTTTTTTTCCCTGACCTATAGTATGGCTGCTTTTTCTCCATACTAAACTTTGGCCTAAAACACTCAAAATATTGACTTTTTAGACCATTTTTTCAACAGATTATACTATAAACAGCCTGAATATGCTGTTCTGTGACTTTTTTCAGCATTTCGAAAGATCACTTTTTTGACCTTTTTTCCCTGAGCTATAGTATGACGTTTTTCTCCATACGAAACTTTGGCTTAAAACGCTCAAAATATTGACTTTTTAGACCATTTTTTCAACAAATTACACTATAAAAAGCATCAACATGCTGTTCAATGACTTTTTCAGTTTTTGGAGAGATTATTTTTTGACCTTTTTTCCCTAAGCTATAGTATGGCTTTTTTCTCCATACTAAACTTTGGCCTAAAACGCTCAAAATATTGTCTTTTTAGACCATTTTTTCAACAAATTATACTATAAACAGCCTGAACATGCTGTTCAATGACTTTTTCAGTATTTGGAGAGATCACTTTTTGACCATTTTTCCTGAGCTATAGTATGGCATGCTTTTTCTCCATACTAAACTTTGGCCTCAAACGCTCAAAATATTGACTTTTTAGACCATTTTTCAACAGATTACACTATAAACAGCCTGAACATGCTGTTCTATGACTTTTTTCAGTATTTGAGAGATCACTTTTTGACCTTTTTCCTGAGCTATAGTATGACGCTTTTTCTCCATACTAAACTTTGGCCTGAAATGCTCAAAATATTGACTTTTTAGACCATTTTTTTCAACAGACTACAGTATAAACAGCATCAACATGCTGTTCAGTGACTTTTTTCAGTATTTGGGGAGATCACTTTTTTGACCTTTTTTCCCTGACCTATAATATGGCGTTTTTGTCCATACGAAACTTTGGCTTAAAATGCTCAAAATATTGAGTTTTTAGTTGATTTTTTCAACAGACTATACTATAAACAGCATCAACATGCTGTTCTATGACTTTTTTAAGTATTTGGAGAGATCACTTTTTGACCATTTTTTCCTGAGCTATAGTATAACGTTTTTCTCCATACTAAACTTTGGCCTCAAACACTCAAAATATTGACTTTTTAGACCATTTTTTCAAAAGATTACATTATAAACAGCCTGAACATGCTGTTCTATGACTTTTTCAGTATTTGGAGAGATTACTTTTTGACCTTTTTTCCTGAGCTATAGTATGGCGTTTTTTCTCCATACTAAACTTTGGCTTAAAACGCTCAAAATATTGACTTTTAGACCATTTTTCAACAGATTATACTATAAACAGCCTCAACATGCTGTTCTATGACTTTTTCAGTATTTGGAGAGATCACTTTTTGACCTTTTTTTTCCTGAGCTATAGTATGGCGTTTTTCTCCATACTAAACTTTTGCTTAAAACACTCAAAATATTGACTTTTTAGTCCATTTTTTCAACAAATTACTCTATAAACAGCCCAAACATGCTGTTCCGTGACTTTTTCAGTATTTCGAAGATCACTTTTTTGACCTTTTTTTCCTGAGCTATAGTATGGCTGCTTTTTCTCCATACTAAACTTTGGCCTCAAACACTCAAAATATTGACTTTTTAGACCATTTTTTCAACAGGCTATACTATAAACAGCCTGAACATGCTGTTCAATGACTTTTTCAGTATTTGGAGAGATCACTTTTGACCATTTTTCCCTGAGCTATAGTATGGCGCTTTTCTCCATACTAAACTTTGGCCTAAAACGCTCAAAATATTGACTTTTTAGACCATTTTTCAACAGACTACAGTATAAACAGCATCAACATGCTGTTCTATGACTTTTTTCAGTATTTGGAGAGATTACTTTTTGACCATTTTTTCCTGAGCTATAGTATGACGTTTTTCTCCATACGAAACTTTGGCTTAAAACGCTCAAAATATTGACTTTTTAGACCATTCTTTCAACAGATTACACTATAAACAGCATCAACATGCTGTTCAATGACTTTTTAGTATTTGGAGAGATCACTTTTTGAACATTTTTCCCTGAGCTATAGTATGATGCTTTTTCTCCATACTAAACTTTGGCCTCAAACACTCAAAATATTGACTTTTTAGACCATTTTTTCAACAAATTACACTATAAACAGCCCAAACATGCTGTTCTGTGACTTTTTCAGTATTTCAAAGATCACTTTTTTGACCTTTTTTCCTGAGCTATAGTATGGCTGCTTTTCTCCATACTAAACTTTGGCCTAAAACACTCAAAATATTGACTTTTTAGACCATTTTTCAACAGGTTATACTATAAACAGCCTGAACATGGTGTTCAATGACTTTTTTCAGTATTTGGAGAGATCACTTTTTGACCATTTTTTTCCTGAGCTATAGTATGACGTTTTTCTCCATACGAAACTTTGGCTTAAAACGCTCAAAATATTGACTTTTTAGACCATTTTTTCAACAAATTACACTATAAAATGCCCAAACATGCTGTTCTGTGACTTTTTCAGTATTTGGAAGATCACTTTTTGACCTTTTTTCCTGAGCTATAGTATGGCGTTTTCTCCATATTAAACTTTGGCCTCAAACGCTCAAAATATTGACTTTTTAGAATATTTCTTTAACAGGCTATACTATAAACAGCATCAACATGCTGTTCAATGACTTTTTCAGTATTTGGAGAGATCACTTTTTTGACCATTTTTCCCTGAGCTATAGTATGGCGTTTTTCTCCATACTAAACTTTGGTCTAAAACATTCAAAATATTGACTGTTTAGACCATTTTTTCAACAGACTATACTATAAACAGCCTCAACATGCTGTTCTATGACTTTTTTCAGTATTTGGAGAGATTACTTTTTGACCTTTTTTTCCTGAGCTATAGTATGGCGTTTTTCTCCATACTAAACTTTGGCCTCAAACACTCAAAATATTGACTTTTTAGACCATTTTTTCAAAAGATTACATTATAAACAGCCTGAACATGCTGTTCTATGACTTTTTTCAGCATTTCGAAAGATCACTTTTTTGACCTTTTTTTTCCTGAGCTATAGTATGGCGTTTTTCTCCATACTAAACTTTGGCCTAAAACACTCACAATATTGAGTTTTTAGTTGATTTTTTCAACAGACTACAGTATAAACAGCATCAACATGCTGTTCAGTGACTTTTTTCAGTATTTCAAAGATCACTTTTTTGACCTTTTTTCCCTGAGCTATAGTATATGCTTTTTCTCCATACTAAACTTTGGCCTAAAACGCTCAAAATATTGACTTTTTAGACCATTTTTCAACAGGCTATACTATAAACAGCCTGAACATGCTGTTCAATGACTTTTTCAGTATTTCGAAGAGATCACTTTTGACCTTTTTCCCTGAGCTATAGTATGTATGCTTTTTCTCCATACTAAACTTTGGCCTAAAACGCTCAAAATATTGACTTTTTAGACCATTTTTTCAACAAATTACACTATAAACAGCCCAAACATGCTGTTCTGTGACTTTTTTTCAGTATTTGAAAGATCACTTTTTTGACCTTTTTTCCTGAGCTATAGTATGGCTTTTCTCCATACTAAACTTTGGCCTCAAACGCTCAAAATATTGACTTTTTAGACCATTTTTTCAACAGGCTACACTATAAACAGCCTGAACATGCTGTTCAATGACTTTTTCAGTATTTGGAGAGATCACTTTTGAACATTTTTCCCTGAGCTATAGTATGACATCTTTCTCCATACTAAACTTTGGCCTAAAACGCTCAAAATATTGACTTTTTAGACCATTTTTTCAACAGATTACACTATAAACAGCATCAACATGCTGTTCAATGACTTTTTTCAGTATTTGGAGAGATTACTTTTTGACCATTTTTTCCCTGAGCTATAGTATGGCGTTTTTCTCCATACTAAACTTTGGCCTCAAACACTCAAAATATTGACGTTTTAGACCATTTTTTCAACAGATTACACTATAAACAGCCCGAACATGCTGTTCTATGACTTTTTTCAGTATTTCGAAAGATCACTTTTTGACCTTTTTTTCCTGAGCTATAGTATGGCGTTTTTCTCCATACTAAACTTTGGCCTGAAATGCTCAAAATATTGACTTTTTAGACCATTTTTTCAACAGATTATACTATAAACAGCCTAAATATGCTGTTCTGTGACTTTTTTCAGCGTTTCGAAAGATCACTTTTTTGACCTTTTTTCCCTGAGCTATAGTATGGCTTTTTACTCCATACTAAACTTTGGCCTCAAACGCTCAAAATATTGACGTTTTAGACCATTTTTCAACAGGCTACACTATAAACAGCCTGAACATGCTGTTCAATGACTTTTTAGTATTTGGAGAGATCACTTTTTGACCATTTTTCCTGAGCTATAGTATGGCTTTTTCTCCATACTAAACTTTGGCCTCAAACGCTCAAAATATTGACTTTTAGACCATTTTTTCAACAGATTACACTATAAACAGCCTGAACATGGTGTTCAATGACTTTTTTCAGTATTTGGAGACATTACTTTTTGACCTTTTTTTTCCTGAGCTATAGTATGACATTTTTCTCCATACGAAACTTTGGCTTAAAATGCTCAAAATATTGAGTTTTTAGTTGATTTTTTCAACAGACTACAGTATAAACAGCATCAACATGCTGTTCAATGACTTTTTTCAGTATTTGGGGAGATCACTTTTTTGACCTTTTTTCCCTGACCTATAATATTGCTTTTCTCCATACGAAACTTTGGCCCGAAACACTCAAAATATTGACTTTTTAGACCTTTTTTTCAACAAATTACTCTATAAAATGCCCAAACATGCTGTTCAATGACTTTTTTTAGTATTTGGAGAGATCGCTTTTTTGACCTTTTTTCCCTGAGCTATAGTATGGCGTTTTTCTCCATACTAAACTTTGGCCTAAAACACTCAAAATATTGACTTTTTAGACCAGTTTTTCAACAGGCTATACTATAAACAGCCTGAACATGCTGTTCTGTGACTTTTTCAGCATTTGAAAGATCACTTTTTTGACCTTTTTTCCCTGAGCTATAGTATGACGTTTTTCTCCATACGAAACTTTGGCTTAAAACGCTCAAAATATTGACTTTTTAGACCATTTTTTCAACAAATTACACTATAAAATGCCCAAACATGCTGTTCTGTGACTTTTTTCAGCATTTCGAAAGATCACTTTTTTGACCTTTTTTCCCTGAGCTATAGTATATGCTTTTTCTCCATACTAAACTTTGGCCTCAAACGCTCAAAATATTGACGTTTTAGACCATTTTTTCAACAGGCTATACTATAAACAGCCTGAACATGCTGTTCAATGACTCTTTTAGTATTTGCAGAGATCACTTTTTTGAACATTTTTCCCTGAGTTATAGTATGGCGTTTTTCTCCATACTAAACTTTGGCCTCAAACGCTCAAAATATTGACTTTTTAGACCATTTTTTCAACAGATTATACTATAAACAGCCTCAACATGCTGTTCTATGACTTTTTCAGTATTTGGAGAGATTACTTTTTGACCTTTTTTCCTGAGCTATAGTATGGCTTTTCTCCATACTAAACTTTGGCCTCAAACGCTCAAAATATTGACTTTTAGACCATTTTTTCAACAGATTACACTATAAACAGCCCAACATGCTGTTCTATGACTTTTTTCAGTATTTGGAGACATTACTTTTTGACCTTTTTTTTCCTGAGCTATAGTATGACGTTTTTCTCCATACGAAACTTTGGCTTAAAATGCTCAAAATATTGACTTTTTAGACCATTTTTTCAACAAATTACACTATAAACAGCATCAACATGCTATTCAGTGACTTTTTTCAGTGTTTCGAAAGATCACTTTTTTGACCTTTTTTCCCTGAGCTATAGTATGGCGTTTTTCTCCATACTAAACTTTGGCCTCAAACGCTCAAAATATTGACTTTTTAGACCATTTTTTTCAACAGGCTATACTATGAACAGCCTGAACATGCTGTTCTGTGACTTTTTTCAGCGTTTCGAAAGATCACTTTTTTGACCTTTTTTCCCTGAGCTATAGTATGGCGTTTTTCTCCATACGAAACTTTGGCTTAAAATGCTCAAAATATTGAGTTTTTAGACCAGTTTTTCAACAAATTACACTATAAACAGCCCAAACATGCTGTTCTATGACTTTTTTCAGCATTTGGAAGATCACTTTTTGACCTTTTTTCCCTGAGCTATAGTAAGGCGTTTTTCTCCATACTAAACTTTGGCCTCAAACGCTCAAAATATTGACGTTTTAGACCATTTTTTCAACAGGCTATACTATAAACAGCCTGAACATGCTGTTCAATGACTCTTTTAGTATTTGCAGAGATCACTTTTTTGAACTTTTTTCCCTGAGCTATAGTATGGCGTTTTTCTCCATACTAAACTTTGGCCTGAAACACTCAAAATATTGACTTTTTAGACCATTTTTTCAACAGGCTATACTATAAACAGCCTCAACATGCTGTTCTATGACTTGTTTCAGTATTTGGAGAGATTACTTTTTGACCTTTTTTGCCTGAGCTATAGTATGGCGTTTTTCTCCATACTAAACTTTGGCCTCAAACACTCAAAATATTGACTTTTTAGACCATTTTTTCAACAGATTACACTATAAACAGCCCGAACATGCTGTTCTGTGACTTTTTTCAGTATTTGGAGAGATTACTTTTTGACCATTTTTTCCTGAGCTATAGTATGGCGTTTTTCTCCATACTAAACTTTGGCCTCAAACGCTCAAAATATTGACTTTGTTGACCATTTTTTCAACAGGCTATACTATAAACAGCATCAACATGCTGTTCAGTGACTTTTTTCAGTGTTTCGAAAGATCACTTTTTTGACCTTTTTTCCCTGAGCTATAGTATGGCGTTTTTCTCCATACTAAACTTTGGCCTCAAACGCTCAAAATATTGACTTTTTAGACCATTTTTTTCAACAGGCTATACTATGAACAGCCTGAACATGCTGTTCAATGACTTTTTTCAGTATTTGGAGAGACTACTTTTTGACCATTTTTCCCTGAGCTATAGTATGTATGCTTTTTCTCCATACTAAACTTTGGCCTCAAACGCTCAAAATATTGACTTTTTAGACCATTTTTTCAACAGATTACACTATAAACAGCCTGAACATGCTGTTCTATGACTTTTTCAGTATTTGGAGATTACTTTTTGACCTTTTTCATGAGCTATAGTATGACATTTTTCTCCATACGAAACTTTGGCTTAAAATGCTCAAAATATTGACTTTTTAGTTGATTTTTTCAACAGACTACAGTATAAACAGCATCAACATGCTTGTCAATTACTTCTTTCAGTATTTGGAAAGATCACTTTTTTGAACATTTTTCCCTGACCTTTAGTATGGCGTTTTTCTTCATACTAAACTTTGGCCTCAAACACTCAAAATATTGACTTTTTAGACTGTTTTTTAAAGAGCCTATACTATAAACAGCCTGAACATGCTGTTATATGAGTTTTTTCAGCATTTGGAGTGGTCACTTTTTTGACCATTTTTCCCTGGGCTATAGTATGGCGTTTTCCTCCATACTAAACTTTGGCCTAAAACGCTCAAAATCTTGACTTTTTACACCACTTTTTCAACAGGCCATACTATCAACAGCCTGAACATGCTGTTCATTGACTTTTTTTAGTATTTGGAGAGATCACTTTTTTGACCTTTTTTCCCTGAGCTATAGTATGGCGTTTTTCTCCATACTAAACTTTGGCCTGAAACACTCAAAATATTGACTTTTTAGACCATTTTTTCAACAAATTACACTATTAACAGCCTGAACATGCTGTTCCGTGACTTTTTCAGCATTTGAAAGATCACTTTTTGACCTTTTTCCCTGAGCTATAGTATGGCGTTTTTTTCTCCATACTAAACTTTGGCCTAAAACACTCAAAATATTGACTTTTTAGACCATTTTTTCAACAGGCTATACTATAAACAGCCTGAACATGCTGTTCTGTGACTTTTTTCAGCATTTCGAAAGATCACTTTTTTGACCTTTTTTCCCTGAGCTATAGTATGTATGCTTTTCTCCATACTAAACTTTGGCCTCAAAAACGCTCAAAATATTGACTTTTTAGACCATTTTTTCAACAGGCTGTACTATAAACAGCCTGAACATGCTGTTCAATGACTCTTTTAGTATTTGCAGAGATCACTTTTTTGAACATTTTTCCTTGAGCTATAGTATGGCGTTTTTCTCCATACTAAACTTTGGCCTCAAACGCTCAAAATATTGACGTTTTACACCATTTTTTCAACAGATTACACTATAAACAGCCTGAACATGCTGTTCTATGACTTTTTTCAGTATTTGGAGACATTACTTTTTGACCTTTTTTTTCCTGAGCTATAGTATGGCGTTTTTCTCCATACTAAACTTTGGCTTAAAATGCTCAAAATATTGACTTTTTAGTTGATTTTTTCAACAGACTACAGTATAAACAGCATCAACATGCTGTTCTATGACTTTTTTCAGTATTTGGAGAGATTACTTTTTGACCATTTTTTCCTGAGCTATAGTATGGCGTTTTTCTCCATACTAAACTTTGGCCTCAAACGCTCAAAATATTGACTTTTTAGACCATTTTTTCAAAGGATTATACTATAAACAGCCTGCACATGCTGCTCTATGACTTTTTCAGTATTTGGAGAGATCACCTTTTTGACCTTTTTTTCCCTGAGCTATAGTATGGCGTTTTTGTCCATACTAAACTTTGGCCTCAAACGCTCAAAATATTGACGTTTTAGACCTTTTTTTCAACAAATTACTCTATAAAATGCCCAAACATGCTGTTCTGTGACTTTTTTTAGTATTTGGAGAGATCACTTTTTTGACCTTTTTTCCCTGAGCTATAGTATGGCGTTTTTCTCCATACTAAACTTTGGCCTAAAACACTCAAAATATTGACTTTGTAGACCATTTTTTCAACAGGCTATACTTTAAACAGCCTGCATATGCTGTTCTGTGACTTTTTTCAGCATTTCGAAAGATCACTTTTTTGACCTTTTTTCCCTGAGCTATAGTATGGCGTTTTTCTCCATACTAAACTTTGGCCTCAAACGCTCAAAATATTGACTTTTTCGACCTTTTTTTCAACAGGCTCTGCTGTAAACAGCCTGAACATGGTGTTCAATGACTTTTTTCAGTATTTGGGGAGATCACTTTTTTGACCTTTTTCCCCTGACCTATAATATGGCGTTTTTGTCCATACTAAACTTTGGCCTAAAACACTCAAAATATTGACTTTTTAGCCCTTTTTTTCAACAAATTACACTATAAAATGCCCAAACATGCTGTTCCGTGACTTTTTTTCAGCGTTTCGAAAGATCACTTTTTTGACCTTTTTTCCCTGAGCTATAGTATGGCATTTTTCTCCATACTAAACTTTGGCCTGAAACACTCAAAATATTGACTTTTTAGACCATTTTTTCAACAGGCTATACTATAAACAGCCTCAACATGCTGTTCTATGACTTTTTTCAGTATTTGGAGAGATTACTTTTTGACCTTTTTTTCCTGAGCTATAGTATGGCGTTTTTCTCCATACTAAACTTTGGCCTCAAACGCTCAAAATATTGACGTTTTAGACCATTTTTTCAACAGATTACACTATAAACAGCCCGAACATGCTGTTCTATGACTTTTTTCAGTATTTGGAGACATTACTTTTTGACCTTTTTCCTATGACGTTTTTCTCCATACGAAACTTTGGCTTAAAATGCTCAAAATATTGACTTTTTAGTTGATTTTTTCAACAGACTACAGTATAAACAGCATCAACATGCTGTTCAGTGACTTTTTTCAGTGTTTCGAAAGATCACTTTTTTGACCTTTTTTCCCTGACCTATAGTATGGTGTTTTTCTCCATACTAAACTTTGGCCTCAAACACTCAAAATATTGACCTTTTAGACCATTTTTTCAAAGGATTACACTACAAACAGCCCGAACATGCTGTTCTATGACTTTTTTCAGAATTTGGAGACATTACTTTTTGACCTTTTTTTTCCTGAGCTATAGTATGACGTTTTTCTCCATACGAAACTTTGGCTTAAAATGCTCAAAATATTGAGTTTTTAGTTGATTTTTTCAACAGACTACAGTATAAACAGCATCAACATGCTGTTCAATGACTTTTTTTAGTATTTGGAGAGATCGCTTTTTTGAACATTTTTCCCTGACCTATAGTATGGCGTTTTTCTCCATACTAAACTTTGGCCCGAAACACTCAAAATATTGACTTTTTAGACCTTTTTTTCAACAAATTACACTATAAAATGCCCAAACATGCTGTTCCGTGACTTTTTTCAGCATTTCGAAAGATCACTTTTTTTTACCTTTTTTCCCTGATAATATGGCGTTTTTCTCCATACTAAACTTTGGCCTGAAATGCTCAAAATATTGACTTTTTAGACCATTTTTTCAACAGATTACACTATAAACAGCCCGAACATGCTGTTCTGTGACTTTTTTCAGCGTTTCGAAAGATCACTTTTTTGACCTTTTTTCCCTTAGCTATAGTATGGCGTTTTTCTCCATACTAAACTTTGGCTTAAAATGCTCAAAATATTGACTTTTTAGATGATTTTTTTCAACAGATTACACTATGAACACCCCGAATATGCTGTTCAGTGACTTTTTTCAGCGTTTCGAAAGATCACTTTTTTGACCTTTTTTTCCCTGAGCTATAGTATGGACTTTTACTCCATACTAAACTTTGGCCTAAAACGCTCAAAATATTGACTTTTTAGACCATTTTTTCAACAGGCCATACTATAAACAGCCTCTACATACTGTTCTATTACTTTTTTCAGTATTTGGAGAGATCACTTTTTTGAGAATTTTTCCCTGAGCTATAGTATGACTTTTTACTCCATACTAAACTTTGGCCTAAAACGCTCAAAATATTGACTTTTTAGACCTTTTTTTCAACAGGCTATACTATAAACAGCCTCAACATGCTGTTCTATGACTTCTTTCAGCGTTTCAAAGGATGACTTTTTTGACCTTTTTTCCCTGAGCTATAGTATGGCGTTTTTCTCCATACTAAATTTTGGCCTAAAACACTCAAAATATTGACTTTTTAGACCTTTTTTTCAACAGATTATACTATAAACAGCCTGAATATGCTGTTCCATGACTTTTATTAGTATTTGGAGAGATCACTTTTTTTTAATCTTTTTTCCCTGAGCTATAGTATGGATGCTTTTCTCCATAATGAAAATTTGGTTTAAAATGCTCAAAATATTGACTTTTCAGTTGATTTTTTCAGAGGGACTACAGTATAAACAGCATCAACATGCTGTTCAGTGACTTTCTTCAGCGTTTTGGAGGATGACTTTTTGGACCTTTTTTCCCTTAGCTATAGTATGGCGTTTTTCTCCATACTAAACTTTGGCCTAAAACGCTCAAAATATTGACTTTTTAGACCATTTTTTCAACAGATTACACTATAAACAGCCCGAACATGCTGTTCTATGACTTTTTTCAGTATTTGGAGTGTAGCAACTGTGTCAAAATGCCACGACTAAATAATACTGTTTGTTTACCAATTGGTGTTATCATTACACTGTAGGTTGTGTAACACAGGACTGAGTTGGAGTAGGCTAGAAATCAGAAGGTTTAGAGTTCGCTCAGGGAGAGAGTAGACAGGAGACTTGAGTTGCTGGTGAATGGTACCATATATTGTGAGAGAATAATAATGACAGGCAAATATAAAAGTGCAATTATATACAGTGCGTACGAATGGCCACTCAAGGTAAGATAGTCTTCAATCATTCTAATGTACACATAACTCCTATGCACAATAACAAAATCCAAAACCAAATGACAATAACACATAAGACTCAACGAGTTCAGTCTCTGGGATCCCGTGCTCACAGGAACACTACATAGTTCTAGGCCTTCAACCCACCCATAGTTCATTCAAACACCCATGTCTGGGTTTGAGGAGTATTGTTGAGAGAGAGAGAGTTCATGGGAAAATGTGGTTGTGGGGGGTGAGCAATGGGCCAAGGCAAGTCGAGTGAGAGTTTTATATCTCGGCTACAAGGAGCCCCTACCGGTCCGGCAGGAGGAGGATGATGCTCAACGATGCACCGATCATTAGGCTCTAGGCCTGTTCCACTAGCTCGCCATCGTCATCTTAAACCCGGGTCCCGGTCCAGTTTGTGCTTCACACACTCATTCGTCACGGGTATAAGCGCGGTAGGGAACTCCTGTAGCTTGTGGCGTGTGCAGCCTCCCCACTGCTCCTACCCAGACTGAACTATCATGCATACTAATCAAACGCGGTTGGTCGCAACGACCCTCGTGACTGTGTGAGGTCACCCACACACTCAATAACGATTGGTCAGCTGGCTTATGTGACCACCCCGCGAGATAAATAGACGGAAGTATTAAATAGACGGAAGTATCGCGAGAGATAACAAGATTTGTCACCCGGGTTACAGGAGACATTACTTTTTGACCATTTTTTCCTGAGCTATAGTATGGCATTTTTCTCCATACTAAACTTTGGCCTAAAACGCTCAAAATATTGACTTTTTAGACCATTTTTTCAACAGATTACACTATAAACAGCCTGAACATGCTGTTCAATGACTTTTTTCAGTATTTGGAGAGATTACTTTTTGACTTTTTTTCCCTGAGCTATAGTATGCCGTTTTTCTCCACACTAAACTTTGGCCTAAAACGCTCAAAATATTGACTTTTTAGACCATTTTTTCAACAGGCTATACTATGAACAGCCTGAACATGCTGTTCAATGACTTTTTTTAGTATTTGGAGAGATCACTTTTTTGAACATTTTTCCCTGAGCTATAGTATGGCTGCTTTACTCCATACTAAACTTTGGCTTGAAATGCTCAAAACATTGACTTTTTAGATGATTTTTTCAACAGATTACACTATGAACACCCCGTATATGCTGTTCTATGACTTTTTTCAGCGTTTCGAAAGATCACTTTTTTTAACTTTTTTTCCCTGAGCTATAGTATGGCGTTTTTCTCCATACTAAACTTTGGCCTGAAACGCTCAAAATATTGACTTTTTAGACCATTTTTTCAACAGGCTATACTATGAACAGCCTGAACATGCTGTTCAATGACTTTTTTTAGTATTTGGAGAGATCACTTTTTTGAACATTTTTCCCTGAGCTATAGTATGGCGTTTTACTCCATACTAAACTTTGGCTTGAAATGCTCAAAACATTGACTTTTTAGATGATTTTTTCAACAGATTACACTATGAACACCCCGTATATGCTGTTCTATGACTTTTTTCAGCGTTTCGAAAGATCACTTTTTTTAACTTTTTTTCCCTGAGTTATAGTATGGCGTTTTTCTCCATACTAAACTTTGGCCTGAAACGCTCAAAATATTGACTTTTAGACCATTTTTCAACAGATTACACTATAAACAGCCTGAACATGCTGTTCTATGACTTTTTTCAGTATTTGGAGAGATCACTTTTTGACCATTTTTCCCTGAGCTATAGTATGGCTTTCTACATACTAAACTTTGGCCTAAAACGCTCAAAATATTGACTTTTAGACCATTTTTCAACAGACTATACTATAAACAGCCTGAACATGGTGTTCAATGACTTTTTTCAGTATTTGGAAAGATCACTTTTTTGACCTTTTTTCCCTGAGCTATAGTATGGCGTTTTTCTCCATACTAAACTTTGGCCTGAAATGCTCAAAATATTGACTTTTTAGACCATTTTTTCAACAGATTACACTATAAACAGCCCAAACATGCTGTTCTATGACTTTTTTCAGTATTTGGAGAGATTACTTTTTGACCAATTTTTCCTGAGCTATAGTATGGCGTTTTTCTCCATACTAAACTTTGGCTTAAAATGCTCAAAATATTGACTTTTTAGTTGATTTTTTCAACAGACTACAGTATAAACAGCATCAACATGCTGTTCAGTGACTTTTTTCAGCGTTTCGAAAGATTACTTTTTTGAACTTTTTTCCCTGCGCTATAGTATGGCGTTTTTCTCCATACTAAACTTTGGCCTGAAATGCTCAAAATATTGACTTTTTAGACCATTTTTTCAACAGATTATACTATAAACAGCCTGAACATGCTGTTCAATGACTTTTTCAGTATTTGGAAGATCACTTTTTGAACATTTTTCCCTGAGCTATAGTATGGCTTTTTCTCCATACTAAACTTTGGCTTAAAACACTCAAAATATTGACTTTTTAGACCTTTTTTCAACAGATTACACTATAAACAGCCTGAATATGCTGTTCAGTGACTTTTTTCAGCGTTTCGAAAGATCACTTTTTTGACCTTTTTTCCCTGAGCTATAGTATGGCGTTTTTCTCCATACTAAACTTTGGCCTCAAACGCTCAAAATATTGACTTTTTCGACTGTTTTTTCAACAGGCTCTGCTGTAAACAGCCTGAACATGGTGTTCAATGACTTTTTTCAGTATTTGGGGAGATCACTTTTTGACCATTTTTCCCTGACCTATAATATGGCGTTTTTGTCCATACTAAACTTTGGCCTCAAACACTCAAAATATTGACTTTTTAGACCATTTTTTCAACAGATTACACTATAAACAGCCCGAACATGCTGTTCTATGACTTTTTTCAGTATTTGGAGACATTACTTTTTGACCATTTTCTCCTGAGCTATAGTATGGCGTTTTTCTCCATACTAAAACTTTGGCCTAAAACACTCAAAATATTGACTTTTTAGACCATTTTTTCAACAGGCTATACTATAAACAGCCCGAACATGCTGTTCTATGACTTTTTTCAGTATTTGGAGACATTACTTTTTGACCATTTTTTCCTGAGCTATAGTATGGCGTTTTTCTCCATACTAAACTTTGGCCTAAAACGCTCAAAATATTGACTTTTTAACCATTTTTTCAACAGGCTATACTATAAACAGCCTGAACATGCTGTTCATTGACTTTTTTTAGTATTTGGAGAGATCACTTTTTTGAACATTTTTCCCTGAGCTATTAGTATGGCGTTTTTGTCCATACTAAACTTTGGCCTAAAACATTCAAAATATTGACTTTTTAGACCAGTTTTTCAACAGGCTATACTTTAAACAGCCTGAATATGCTGTTCTATGACTTTTTTCAGTATTTGGAGACATTACTTTTTGACCATTTTTTCCTGAGCTATAGTATGGCGTTTTTGTCCATACTAAACTTTGGCCTAAAACGCTCAAAATATTGACTTTTTAGACCATTTTTTCAACAGATTACACTATAAACAGCCTGAACATGCTGTTCCATGACTTTTTTCAGCGTTTCGAAAGATCACTTTTTTGACCTTTTTTCCCTGAGCTATAGTATGGCGTTTTTCTCCATACTAAACTTTGGCCTCAAACGCTCAAAATATTGACGTTTTAGACCATTTTTTCAACAGATTACACTATAAACAGCTCGAACATGCTGTTCTATGACTTTTTTCAGTATTTGGAGAGATTACTTTTTGACCATTTTTTCCTGAGATATAGTATGACGTTTTTCTCCATACGAAACTTTGGCTTAAAATGCTCAAAATATTGAGTTTTTAGTTGATTTTTTCAACAGACTACAGTATAAACAGCATCAACATGCTGTTCAGTGACTTTTTTCAGCGTTTCGAAAGATTACTTTTTTGAACTTTTTTCCCTGCGCTATCGTATGGCGTTTTTCTCCATACTAAACTTTGGCCTCAAACGCTCAAAATATTGACTTTTTCGACTGTTTTTTCAACAGGCTCTGCTGTAAACAGCCTGAACATGGTGTTCAATGACTTTTTTCAGTATTTGGGGAGATTACTTTTTGACCATTTTTTCCTGAGCTATAGTATGGCGTTTTTGTCCATACTAAACTTTGGCCTCAAAAACTCAAAATATTGACTTTTTAGACCTTTTTTTCAACAAATTACTCTATAAAATGCCCAAACATGCTGTTCTGTGACTTTTTTCAGCGTTTCCAAAGATCACTTTTTTGACCTTTTTTCCCTGAGCTATAGTATGGCTTTTTACTCCGTACTAAACTTTGGCCTAAAACGCTCAAAATATTGACTTTTTAGACCTTTTTTTCAACAAATTACTCTATAAAATGCCCAAACATGCTGTTCTGTGACTTTTTTCAGCGTTTCGAAAGATCACTTTTTTGACCTTTTTTCCCTGAGCTATAGTATGGCGTTTTTCTCCATACTAAACTTTGGCCTAAAACACTCAAAATATTGACTTTTTAGACCTTTTTTTCAACAGGCTATACTATAAACAGCCTTAACATGCTGTTCTATGACTTTTTTCAGTATTTGGAGAGATTACTTTTTTGAGAATTTTTCCCTGAGCTATAGTATGGCTTTTTACTCCATACTAAACTTTGGCCTAAAACGCTCAAAATATTGACTTTTTAGACCATTTTTTCAACAGGCTATACTATAAACAGCCTGAACATGCTGTTCAATGACTCTTTTAGTATTTGCAGAGATCACTTTTTTGAACATTTTTCCCTGCGCTATAGTATGGCGTTTTTGTCCATACTAAACTTTGGCCTAAAACACACAAAATATTGACTTTTTAGACCATTTTTTCAACAAATTATACTATAAACAGCCTGAACATGCTGTTCAATGACTCTTTTAGTATTTGCAGAGATCACTTTTTTGAACATTTTTCCCTGAGCTATAGTATGGCGTTTTTGTCCATACTAAACTTTGGCCTAAAACACACAAAATATTGACTTTTTAGACCATTTTTTCAACAAATTATACTATAAACAGCCTGAACATGCTGTTCCATGACTTTTTTCAGCGTTTCGAAAGATCACTTTTTTGACCTTTTTTCCCTTAGCTATATTATGGCGTTTTTCTCCATACTAAACTTTGGCCTAAAACACTCAAAATATTGACTTTTTAGACCATTTTTTCAACAGATTACACTATAAACAGCCCGAACATGCTGTTCTATGACTTTTTTCAGTATTTGGAGACATTACTTTTTGACCATTTTTTCCTGAGCTATAGTATGGCGTTTTTCTCCATACTAAAACTTTGGTCTAAAACACTCAAAATATTGACTTTTTAGACCATTTTTTCAACAGGCTATACTATAAACAGCCCGAACATGCTGTTCTATGACTTTTTTCAGTATTTGGAGACATTACTTTTTGACCATTTTTTCCTGAGCTATAGTATGGCGTTTTTCTCCATACTAAACTTTGGCCTAAAACGCTCAAAATATTGACTTTTTAACCATTTTTTCAACAGGCTATACTATAAACAGCCTGAACATGCTGTTCATTGACTTTTTTTAGTATTTGGAGAGATCACTTTTTTGAACATTTTTCCCTGAGCTATTAGTATGGCGTTTTTGTCCACACTAAACTTTGGCCTAAAACATTCAAAATATTGACTTTTTAGACCAGTTTTTCAACAGGCTATACTTTAAACAGCCTGAATATGCTGTTCTATGACTTTTTTCAGTATTTGGAGACATTACTTTTTTGAACATTTTTCCCTGAGCTATAGTATGGCGTTTTTGTCCATACTAAACTTTGGCCTAAAACACACAAAATATTGACTTTTTAGACCATTTTTTCAACAAATTATACTATAAACAGCCTGAACATGCTGTTCCATGACTTTTTTCAGCGTTTCGAAAGATCACTTTTTTGACCTTTTTTCCCTTAGCTATATTATGGTGTTTTTCTCCATACTAAACTTTGGCCTAAAACACTCAAAATATTGACTTTTTAGACCATTTTTTCAACAGATTACACTATAAACAGCCCGAACATGCTGTTCTATGACTTTTCAGTATTTGGAGACATTACTTTTTGACCATTTTTCCTGAGCTATAGTATGGATGCTTTTGTCCATACTAAACTTTGGCCTAAAACGCTCAAAATATTGACTTTTTAGACCATTTTTTCAACAGGCTATACTATAAACAGCCTGAACATGCTGTTCAATGACTTTTTTTAGTATTTGGAGAGATCACTTTTTTAACCTTTTTTCCCTGAGCTATAGTATGGCGTTTTTCTCCATACTAAACTTTGGCCTCAAACACTCAAAATATTGACTTTTTAGACCTTTTTTTCAACAAATTACTCTATAAAATGCCCAAACATGCTGTTCTGTGACTTTTTTCAGCGTTTCCAAAGATCACTTTTTGACCTTTTTCCCTGAGCTATAGTATGGCTTTTTACTCCGTACTAAACTTTGGCCTAAAACGCTCAAAATATTGACTTTTTAGAACTTTTTTTCAACAAATTACACTATAAAATGCCCAAACATGCTGTTCTGTGACTTTTTTCAGCGTTTGAAAGATCACTTTTTGACCTTTTTCCTGAGCTATAGTATGGCGTTTTTCTCCATACTAAACTTTGGCCTAAAACACTCAAAATATTGACTTTTTAGACCATTTTTTCAACAGGCTATACTATAAACAGCCTTAACATGCTGTTCTATGACTTTTTTCAGTATTTGGAGAGATTACTTTTTTGACCTTTTTTCCCTGAGCTATAGTATGGACTTTTACTCCATACTAAACTTTGGCCTAAAACGCTCAAAATATTGACTTTTTAACCATTTTTTCAACAAGCTATACTATAAACAGCCTGAACATGCTGTTCAATGACTTTTTTTAGTATTTGGAGAGATCACTTTTTTGAACATTTTTTCCTGAGCTATAGTATGGCGTTTTTGTCCATACTAAACTTTGGCCTAAAACACACAAAATATTGACTTTTTAGACCATTTTTTCAACAAATTATACTATAAACAGCCTGAACATGCTGTTCAATGACTTTTTTCAGTATTTGGGGAGATTACTTTTTGAACATTTTTTCCTGAGCTATAGTATGACGTTTTGTCCATACTAAACTTTGGCCTAAAACACACAAAATATTGACTTTTTAGACCATTTTTCAACAAATTATACTATAAACAGCCTGAACATGCTGTTCCATGACTTTTCAGTATTCAAAGATCACTTTTTGACCTTTTTTCCTGAGCTATATTATGGCTTTTTCTCCATACTAAACTTTGGCCTAAAACACTCAAAATATTGACTTTTTAGACCATATTTTTCAACAGATTACACTATAAACAGCCCGAACATGCTGTTCTATGACTTTTTTCAGTATTTGGAGACATTACTTTTTGACCATTTTTTCCTGAGCTATAGTATGGCGTTTTTCTCCATACTAAACTTTGGCCTAAAATGCTCAAAATATTGACTTTTTAACCATTTTTCAACAGATTATACTATAAACAGCCTGAACATGCTGTTCTATGACTTTTTTCAGTATTTGGAGAGATCACTTTTGACCATTTTTCCTGAGCTATAGTATGGCGCTTTTTTCTCCATACTAAACTTTGGCCTAAAACGCTCAAAATATTGACTTTTAGACCATTTTTTCAACAGGCTATACTATAAACAGCCTGAACATGCTGTTCAATGACTTTTTCAGTATTTGGAGAGATCACTTTTTGAACATTTTTCCCTGAGCTATAGTATGGCTTCTTTCTCCATACAAATCTTTGACACAGAACACTCAAAGTATAGAGTTTTTAGACCATTCTTTCAACAGGCTATACTATAAACAGCCTGAACATGCTGTTCTATGACTTTTTTCAGTATTTGGAGAGATTACTTTTTGAACTTTTTTCCCTGAGCTATAGTATGGCGTTTTTCTCCATACTAAACTTTGGCCTCAAACGCTCAAAATATTGACGTTTTAGACCATTTTTTCAACAAATTATACTATAAACAGCCTGAACATGCTGTTCCATGACTTTTTTCAGCGTTTCGAAAGATCACTTTTTTGACCTTTTTTCCCTTAGCTATAGTATGGCGTTTTTCTCCATACTAAACTTTGGCCTAAAACACTCAAAATATTGACTTTTTAGACCATTTTTCAACAGATTACACTATAAACAGCCTGAACATGCTGTTCTATGACTTTTTCAGTATTTGGAGAGATTACTTTTTGACCATTTTTTCCTGAGCTATAGTATGGCGTTTTTGTCCATACTAAACTTTGGCCTAAAACGCTCAAAATATTGACTTTTTTGACCATTATTCAACAGGCTATACTATAAACAGCCTGAACATGCTGTTCAATGACTTTTTTAGTATTTGGAGAGATCACTTTTTGAACCTTTTTCCCTGAGCTATAGTATGGCGTTTTCTCCATACTAAACTTTGGCCTAAAACACTCAAAATATTGACTTTTTAGACCATTTTTCAACAAATTATACTATAAACAGCCTCAACATGCTGTTCTATGACTTTTTTCAGCGTTTCGAAAGATCACTTTTTTGACCTTTTTTCCCTGAGCTATAGTATGGCATTTTTCTCCATACTAAACTTTGGCCTAAAACGCTCAAAATATTGACTTTTTAGACCATTTTTTTCAACAAATTACACTATAAAATGCCCAAACATGCTGTTCCTTGACTTTTTTAGTATTTGGAAG
>NW_028274748.1:0-24000 GCF_026936395.1 Plectropomus leopardus | reverse complement strand
TTTGACCTTTTAGCCATACTATACTATTGCCTTGCCATTCGCCATTTTTGTCAACATGCTAAATTAGCGAGTTTTGGACTTTTTGGCCTCTATTTCCACTTTGTCCATTATGGTAGCGTCTCTACAAGCTAGAATATGTGGTTTTGAGACATTTTGGGACGTGTCAAAATTTGACCTTTTAGCCATACTATACTATTGCCTTGCTTTCGCCATTTTTGTCAACATGCTAAATTAGCGAGTTTTGGACTTTTTGGCCTCTATTTCCACTTTGTCCATTATGGCGCGTCTCTACAAGCTGGAATATGTGGTTTTGAGACATTTTTGGGACATGTCAAAATTTGACCTTTTAGCCATACTATACTATTGCCTTTGTCGCCTTTTACGCCATTTTTGTCAACATGCTAAATTAGCGAGTTTTTGGACTTTTTGGCCTCTATTTCCACTTTGTCCATTATGGCAGCGTCTCTACAAGCTAGAATATGTGGTTTTGAGACATTTTTGGGACGTGTCAAAATTTGACCTTTTCGCCATACTATACTATTGCCTTGTTCGCCATTTTTGTCAACATGCTAAATTAAGCGAGTTTTGGACTTTTTGGCCTCTATTTCCACTTTGTCCATTATGGCGGCGTCTCTACAAGCTAGAATATGTGGTTTTGAGACATTTTGGGGCGTGTCAAAATTTGACCTTTTCGCCATACTATACTATTGCCTTTGGCGCCTTTTAGCCATTTTTGTCAACATGCTAAATTAGCGAGTTTTTGGACTTTTTTGGCCTCTATTTCCACTTTGTCCATTATGGCGCGTCTCTACAAGCTAGAATATGTGGTTTTGAGACATTTTTGGGACGTGTCAAAATTTGACCTTTTTTGCCATACTATACTATTGCCTTGTTCGCCATTTTGTCAACATGCTAAATTAGCGAGTTTTTGGACTTTTTGGCCTCTATTTCCACTTTGTCCATTATGGCGGCGTCTCTACAAGCTAGAATATGTGGTTTTGAGACATTTTTGGGACGTGTCAAAATTTGACCTTTTTCGCCATACTATACTATTGCCTTTGTCGCCTTTTTACGCCATTTTGTCAACATGCTAAATTAGCGAGTTTTGGACTTTTTGGCCTCTATTTCCACTTTGTCCATTATGGCGCGTCTCTACAAGCTAGAATATGTGGTTTTGAGACATTTTTGGGACGTGTCAAAATTTGACCTTTTGGCCATACTATACTATTGCCTTGCTCGCCATTTTTGTCAACATGCTAAATTAGCGAGTTTTGGACTTTTTGGCCTCTATTTCCACTTTGTCCATTATGGCGGCGTCTCTACAAGCTAGAATATGTGGTTTTGAGACATTTTTGGGACGTGTCAAAATTTGACCTTTTAGCCATACTATACTATTGCCTTGGCCTTTTTCGCCATTTTTGTCAACATGCTAAATTAGCGAGTTTTTGGACTTTTTTGGCCTCTATTTCCACTTTGTCCATTATGGCGCGTCTCTACAAGTTATAATATGTGGTTTTGAGACATTTTGGGACGTGTCAAAATTTGACCTTTTGGCCATACTATACTATTGCCTTGTTCGCCATTTTGTCAACATGCTAAATTAGCGAGTTTTTGGACTTTTTGGCCTCTATTTCCACTTTGTCCATTATGGCGCGTCTCTACAAGCTAGAATATGTGGTTTTGAGACATTTTGGGACATGTCAAAATTTGACCTTTTGCCATACTATACTATTGCCTTTGGCCTTTTTTCGCCATTTTTGTCAACATGCTAAATTAGCGAGTTTTTGGACTTTTTGGCCTCTATTTCCACTTTGTCCATTATGGCGCGTCTCTACAAGCTAGAATATGTGGTTTTGAGACATTTTGGGACGTGTCAAAATTTGACCTTTTTGGCCATACTATACTATTGCCTTGCTCGCCATTTTTGTCAACATGCTAAATTAGCGAGTTTTTGGACTTTTTTGGCCTCTATTTCCACTTTGTCCATTATGGCACGTCTCTACAAGCTAGAATATGTGGTTTTGAGACATTTTGGGACATGTCAAAATTTGACCTTTTTAGCCATACTATACTATTGCCTTTGTCGCCTTTTACGCCATTTTGTCAACATGCTAAATTAGCGAGTTTTGGACTTTTGGCCTCTATTTCCACTTTGTCCATTATGGCGGCGTCTCTACAAGCTAGAATATGTGGTTTTGAGACATTTTTGGGACGTGTCAAAATTTGACCTTTTAAGCCATACTATACTATTGCCTTGCTTTCGCCATTTTTGTCAACATGCTAAATTAGCGAGTTTTGGACTTTTGGCCTCTATTTCCACTTTGTCCATTATGGCGGCGTCTCTACAAGCTAGAATATGTGGTTTTGAGACATTTTGGGGCGTGTCAAAATTTGACCTTTTCGCCATACTATACTATTGCCTTGTTCGCCATTTTTGTCAACATGCTAAATTAAGCGAGTTTTTGGACTTTTTGGCCTCTATTTCCACTTTGTCCATTATGGTAGCGTCTCTACAAGTTATAATATGTGGTTTTGAGACATTTTTGGGACGTGTCAAAATTTGACCTTTTTGGCCATACTATACTATTGCCTTTGTGCCTTTTAGCCATTTTTGTCAACATGCTAAATTAGCGAGTTTTGGACTTTTGGCCTCTATTTCCACTTTGTCCATTATGGCGCGTCTCTACAAGCTAGAATATGTGGTTTTGAGACATTTTGGGGCGTGTCAAAATTTGACCTTTTGCCATACTATACTATTGCCTTGTTCGCCATTTTTGTCAACATGCTAAATTAGCGAGTTTTTGGACTTTTGGCCTCTATTTCCACTTTGTCCATTATGGCGGCGTCTCTACAAGCTAGAATATGTGGTTTTGAGACATTTTTGGGACGTGTCAAAATTTGACCTTTCGCCATACTATACTATTGCCTTTGTCGCCTTTTACGCCATTTTTGTCAACATGCTAAATTAGCGAGTTTTGGACTTTTTGGCCTCTATTTCCACTTTGTCCATTATGGCGCGTCTCTACAAGCTAGAATATGTGGTTTTGAGACATTTTTGGGACGTGTCAAAATTTGACCTTTTTAGCCATACTATACTATTGCCTTTGTAGCCTTTTTTCGCCATTTTTGTCAACATGCTAAATTAGCGAGTTTTTGGACTTTTTTGGCCTCTATTTCCACTTTGTCCATTATGGCGCGTCTCTACAAGCTAGAATATGTGGTTTTGAGACATTTTTGGGACATGTCAAAATTTGACCTTTTGGCCATACTATACTATTGCCTTGCTTTCGCCATTTTTGTCAACATGCTAAATTAGCGAGTTTTTGGACTTTTTGGCCTCTATTTCCACTTTGTCCATTATGGCGCGTCTCTACAAGCTAGAATATGTGGTTTTGAGACATTTTTGGGACGTGTCAAAATTTGACCTTTTGGCCATACTATACTATTGCCTTGTTCGCCATTTTTGTCAACATGCTAAATTAGCGAGTTTTTGGACTTTTTGGCCTCTATTTCCACTTTGTCCATTATGGCGGCGTCTCTACAAGCTAGAATATGTGGTTTTGAGACATTTTTGGGACGTGTCAAAATTTGACCTTTTTGCCATACTATACTATTGCCTTTGTCGCCTTTTTTCGCCATTTTTGTCAACATGCTAAATTAGCGAGTTTTTGGACTTTTTGGCCTCTATTTCCACTTTGTCCATTATGGCGGCGTCTCTACAAGCTAGAATATGTGGTTTTGAGACATTTTTGGGACGTGTCAAAATTTGCCCTTTTTGGCCATACTATACTATTGCCTTGTTCGCCATTTTTGTCAACATGCTAAATTAGCGAGTTTTTGGACTTTTTTGGCCTCTATTTCCACTTTGTCCATTATGGCGCGTCTCTACAAGCTAGAATATGTGGTTTTGAGACATTTTGGGGCGTGTCAAAATTTGACCTTTTAGCCATACTATACTATTGCCTTTGTCGCCTTTTTACATCATTTTGTCAACATGCTAAATTAAGCGAGTTTTTGGACTTTTGGCCTCTATTTCCACTTTGTCCATTATGGCGCGTCTCTACAAGCTAGAATATGTGGTTTTGAGACATTTTTGGGACGTGTCAAAATTTGACCTTTTGGCCATACTATACTATTGCCTTGCTTTTAGCCATTTTTGTCAACATGCTAAATTAAGCGAGTTTTGGACTTTTGGCCTCTATTTCCACTTTGTCCATTATGGCGGCGTCTCTACAAGCTAGAATATGTGGTTTTGAGACATTTTTGGGACGTGTCAAAATTTGACCTTTTGGCCATACTATACTATTGCCTTGCTTTTCGCCATTTTTGTCAACATGCTAAATTAGCGAGTTTTTGGACTTTTTGGCCTCTATTTCCACTTTGTCCATTATGGCGCGTCTCTACAAGCTAGAATATGTGGTTTTGAGACATTTTTGGGACGTGTCAAAATTTGACCTTTTGCCATACTATACTATTGCCTTTGTGCCTTTTCGCCATTTTTGTCAACATGCTAAATTAGCGAGTTTTTGGACTTTTTGGCCTCTATTTCCACTTTGTCCATTATGGCGCGTCTCTACAAGCTAGAATATGTGGTTTTGAGACATTTTTGGGACATGTCAAAATTTGACCTTTTGCCATACTATACTATTGCCTTGCCTTTCGCCATTTTTGTCAACATGCTAAATTAGCGAGTTTTTGGACTTTTGGCCTCTATTTCCACTTTGTCCATTATGTGGCGTCTCTACAAGCTAGAATATGTGGTTTTGAGACATTTTTGGGACATGTCAAAATTTGACCTTTTTGGCCATACTATACTATTGCCTTTGTCGCCTTTTTCGCCATTTTTGTCAACATGTTAAATTAGCGAGTTTTTGGACTTTTTTGGCCTCTATTTCCACTTTGTCCATTATGGCGCGTCTCTACAAGCTAGAATATGTGGTTTTGAGACATTTTTGGGACTTGTCAAAATTTGATCTTTTCGCCATACTATACTATTGCCTTGTTCGCCATTTTTGTCAACATGCTAAATTAGCGAGTTTTGGACTTTTTGGCCTCTATTTCCACTTTGTCCATTATGGCAGCGTCTCTACAAGCTAGAATATGTGGTTTTGAGACATTTTTGGGACATGTCAAAATTTGACCTTTTTAGCCATACTATACTATTGCCTTTGTGCCTTTTACGCCATTTTGTCAACATGCTAAATTAGCGAGTTTTTGGACTTTTTGGCCTCTATTTCCACTTTGTCCATTATGGCGCGTCTCTACAAGCTAGAATATGTGGTTTTGAGACATTTTGGGGACGTGTCAAAATTTGACCTTTTGGCCATACTATACTATTGCCTTGCCTTTTTCGCCATTTTTGTCAACATGCTAAATTAGCGAGTTTTTGGACTTTTTGGCCTCTATTTCCACTTTGTCCATTATGGCGCGTCTCTACAAGCTAGAATATGTGGTTTTGAGACATTTTTGGGACGTGTCAAAATTTGACCTTTTTCGCCATACTATACTATTGCCTTGCTCGCCATTTTTGTCAACATGCTAAATTAGCGAGTTTTTGGACTTTTTTGGCCTCTATTTCCACTTTGTCCATTATGGCGCGTCTCTACAAGCTAGAATATGTGGTTTTGAGACATTTTGGGGACGTGTCAAAATTTGACCTTTTTGCCATACTATACTATTGCCTTGCCTTTTTCGCCATTTTTGTCAACATGTTAAATTAGCGAGTTTTTGGACTTTTTTGGCCTCTATTTCCACTTTGTCCATTATGGCGCGTCTCTACAAGCTATAATATGTGGTTTTGAGACGTTTTTGGACATGTCAAAATTTGACCTTTTAGCCATACTATACTATTGCCTTTGTCGCCTTTGCCATTTTGTCAACATGTAAATTAGCGAGTTTTTGGACTTTTTTGGCCTCTATTTCCACTGTGTCCACTATGGCGCGTCTCTACAAGCTAGAATATGTGGTTTTGAGACATTTTTGGGACGTGTCAAAATTTGACCTTTTTTGCCATACTATACTATTGCCTTGTTCGCCATTTTTGTCAACATGCTAAATTAGCGAGTTTTTGGACTTTTTTGGCCTCTATTTCCACTGTGTCCATTATGGCGCGTCTCTACAAGCTAGAATATGTGGTTTTGAGACATTTTTGGGACGTGTCAAAATTTGACCTTTTTTGCCATACTATACTATTGCCTTGCTCGCCTTTTGCCATTTTGTCAACATGCTAAATTAGCGAGTTTTTGGACTTTTTGGCCTCTATTTCCACTTTGTCCATTATGGCGGCGTCTCTACAAGCTAGAATATGTGGTTTTGAGACATTTTTGGGACGATGTCAAAATTTGACCTTTTCGCCATACTATACTATTGCCTTTGTCGCCTTTTTCGCCATTTTTGTCAACATGTTAAATTAGCGAGTTTTTGGACTTTTTTGGCCTCTATTTCCACTTTGTCCATTATGGCGCGTCTCTACAAGTTATAATATGTGGTTTTGAGACATTTTTGGGACGTGTCAAAATTTGACCTTTTAGCCATACTATACTATTGCCTTTGTCGCCTTTTTTGTCAACATGCTAAATTAGCGAGGTTTTGGACTTTTTTGGCCTCTATTTCCACTTTGTCCATTATGGCGCGTCTCTACAAGCTAGAATATGTGGTTTTGAGACATTTTGGGACGTGTCAAAATTTGACCTTTTAGCCATACTATACTATTGCCTTGTTCGCCATTTTTGTCAACATGCTAAATTAGCGAGTTTTTGGACTTTTTGGCCTCTATTTCCACTTTGTCCATTATGGCGGCGTCTCTACAAGCTAGAATATGTGGTTTTGAGACATTTTGGGACGTGTCAAAATTTGACCTTTCGCCATACTATACTATTGCCTTTGTCGCCATTTTGTCAACATGCTAAATTAGCGAGTTTTTGGACTTTTGGCCTCTATTTCCACTTTGTCCATTATGGCGTCTCTACAAGCTAGAATATGTGGTTTTGAGACATTTTTGGGACGTGTCAAAATTTGACCTTTTTCGCCATACTATACTATTGCCTTTGTCGCCTTTTTCGCCATTTTTGTCAACATGCTAAATTAGCGAGTTTTTGGACTTTTTTGGCCTCTATTTCCACTTTGTCCATTATGGCACGTCTCTACAAGCTAGAATATGTGGTTTTGAGACAGTTTTGGGACGTGTCAAAATTTGACCTTTTTGCCATACTATACTATTGCCTTGCTCGCCATTTTTGTCAACATGCTAAATTAGCGAGTTTTTGGACTTTTTTGGCCTCTATTTCCACTTTGTCCATTATGGCGCGTCTCTACAAGCTAGAATATGTGGTTTTGAGACATTTTTGGGACATGTCAAAATTTGACCTTTTTGGCCATACTATACTATTGCCTTGTTCGCCATTTTTGTCAACTTGCTAAATTAGCGAGTTTTTGGACTTTTTGGCCTCTATTTCCACTTTGTCCATTATGGCGCGTCTCTACAAGCTAGAATATGTGGTTTTGAGACATTTTTGGGACGTGTCAAAATTTGACCTTTTCGCCATACTATACTATTGCCTTTGTCGCCTTTTTTCGCCATTTTGTCAACATGCTAAATTAGCGAGTTTTGGACTTTTTGGCCTCTATTTCCACTTTGTCCATTATGGCGGCGTCTCTACAAGCTAGAATATGTGGTTTTGAGACATTTTTGGGACGTGTCAAAATTTGACCTTTTAGCCATACTATACTATTGCCTTGTTCGCCATTTTTGTCAACATGCTAAATTAGCGAGTTTTTGGACTTTTTTGGCCTCTATTTCCACTTTGTCCATTATGGCACGTCTCTACAAGCTAGAATATGTGGTTTTGAGACATTTTTGGGACATGTCAAAATTTGACCTTTTTGCCATACTATACTATTGCCTTTGTCGCCTTTTTCGCCATTTTTGTCAACATGCTAAATTAGCGAGTTTTTGGACTTTTTTGGCCTCTATTTCCACTGTGTCCATTATGGCGCGTCTCTACAAGCTAGAATATGTGGTTTTGAGACAGTTTTGGGACGTGTCAAAATTTGACCTTTTCGCCATACTATACTATTGCCTTGTTTTTCGCCATTTTTGTCAACATGCTAAATTAGCGAGTTTTTGGACTTTTTGGCCTCTATTTCCACTTTGTCCATTATGGCGGCGTCTCTACAAGCTAGAATATGTGGTTTTGAGACATTTTTGGGACGTGTCAAAATTTGACCTTTTTCGCCATACTATACTATTGCCTTGCTCGCCATTTTTGTCAACATGCTAAATTAGCGAGTTTTTGGACTTTTTTGGCCTCTATTTCCACTTTGTCCATTATGGCGGCGTCTCTACAAGCTAGAATATGTGGTTTTGAGACATTTTTGGGACGTGTCAAAATTTGACCTTTTGGCCATACTATACTATTGCCTTGCTTTTTCGCCATTTTTGTCAACATGCTAAATTAGCGAGTTTTGGACTTTTTGGCCTCTATTTCCACTTTGTCCATTATGGCGGCGTCTCTACAAGCTAGAATATGTGGTTTTGAGACATTTTGGGACGTGTCAAAATTTGACCTTTTGCCATACTATACTATTGCCTTTGTCGCCTTTTTTTCGCCATTTTTGTCAACATGCTAAATTAGCGAGTTTTGGACTTTTTGGCCTCTATTTCCACTTTGTCCATTATGGCGGCGTCTCTACAAGCTAGAATATGTGGTTTTGAGACATTTTTGGGACTTGTCAAAATTTGACCTTTTCGCCATACTATACTATTGCCTTTGTCGCCTTTTCGCCATTTTTGTCAACATGCTAAATTAGCGAGTTTTGGACTTTTGGCCTCTATTTCCACTTTGTCCATTATGGCGCGTCTCTACAAGCTAGAATATGTGGTTTTGAGACATTTTTGGGACATGTCAAAATTTGACCTTTTTCGCCATACTATACTATTGCCTTTGTCGCCTTTTTCGCCATTTTTGTCAACATGCTAAATTAGCGAGTTTTTGGACTTTTTTGGCCTCTATTTCCACTTTGTCCATTATGGCGCGTCTCTACAAGCTAGAATATGTGGTTTTCAGACATTTTTGGGACGTGTCAAAATTTGACCTTTGGCCATACTATACTATTGCCTTGTTCGCCATTTTGTCAACATGCTAAATTAGCGAGTTTTTGGACTTTTTTGGCCTCTATTTCCACTGTGTCCATTATGGCGCGTCTCTACAAGCTAGAATATGTGGTTTTGAGACATTTTTGGGACGTGTCAAAATTTGACCTTTTCGCCATACTATACTATTGCCTTTGTCGCCTTTCGCCATTTTGTCAACATGTTAAATTAGCGAGTTTTTGGACTTTTTGGCCTCTATTTCCACTTTGTCCATTATGGCGGCGTCTCTACAAGCAAGAATATGTGGTTTTGAGACATTTTTGGGACATGTCAAAATTTGACCTTTTTCGCCATACTATACTATTGCCTTTGTCGCCTTTACGCCATTTTTGTCAACATGCTAAATTAGCGAGTTTTGGACTTTTGGCCTCTATTTCCACTGTGTCCATTATGGCGCGTCTCTACAAGCTAGAATATGTGGTTTTGAGACAGTTTTGGGACGTGTCAAAATTTGACCTTTTTCGCCATACTATACTATTGCCTTGTTCGCCATTTTTGTCAACATGCTAAATTAGCGGGATTTTGGACTTTTTTGGCCTCTATTTCTACTGTGTCCACTATGGCGCGTCTCTACAAGTTAGAATATGTGGTTTTGAGACATTTTTGGGACGTGTCAAAATTTGACCTTTTTCGCCATACTATACTATTGCCTTGTTCGCCATTTTTGTCAACATGCTAAATTAGCGAGTTTTTGGACTTTTTTGGCCTCTATTTCCACTTTGTCCATTATGGCGCGTCTCTACAAGCTAGAATATGTGGTTTTGAGACATTTTTGGGACGTGTCAAAATTTGACCTTTTTCGCCATACTATACTATTGCCTTTGTCCCCTTTTTTGCCATTTTGTCAACATGCTAAATTAGCGAGTTTTTGACTTTTTGGCCTCTATTTCCACTGTGTCCATTATGGCGCGTCTCTACAAGCTAGAATATGTGGTTTTGAGACATTTTTGGGACTTGTCAAAATTTGACCTTTTGCCATACTATACTATTGCCTTTGTCGCCTTTTTCGCCATTTTTGTCAACATGCTAAATTAGCGAGTTTTTGGACTTTTTTGGCCTCTATTTCCACTTTGTCCATTATGGCGCGTCTCTACAAGCTAGAATATGTGGTTTTGAGACATTTTTGGGACTTGTCAAAATTTGACCTTTTTCGCCATACTATACTATTGCCTTGCTCGCCATTTTTGTCAACATGCTAAATTAGCGAGTTTTTGGACTTTTTTGGCCTCTATTTCCACTTTGTCCATTATGGCGCGTCTCTACAAGCTAGAATATGTGGTTTTGAGACAGTTTTGGGACATGTCAAAATTTGACCTTTTTCGCCATACTATACTATTGCCTTGCTCGCCTTTTTCGCCATTTTTGTCAACATGCTAAATTAGCGGGTTTTTGGACTTTTTTGGCCTCTATTTCCACTTTGTCCATTATGGCGCGTCTCTACAAGCTAGAATATGTGGTTTTGAGACAGTTTTGGGACGTGTCAAAATTTGACCTTTTTCGCCATACTATACTATTGCCTTGCCTTTTTCGCCATTTTGTCAACATGCTAAATTAGCGAGTTTTGGACTTTTTGGCCTCTATTTCCACTGTGTCCATTATGGCGGCGTCTCTACAAGCTAGAATATGTGGTTTTGAGACATTTTTGGGACGTGTCAAAATTTGACCTTTTTCGCCATACTATACTATTGCCTTTGTCGCCTTTTTCGCCATTTTTGTCAACATGTTAAATTAGCGAGTTTTTGGACTTTTTTGGCCTCTATTTCCACTGTGTCCACTATGGCGCGTCTCTACAAGCAAGAATATGTGGTTTTGAGACATTTTTGGGACGTGTCAAAATTTGACCTTTTTCGCCATACTATACTATTGCCTTGTTCGCCATTTTTGTCAACATGCTAAATTAGCGAGTTTTTGGACTTTTTTGGCCTCTATTTCCACTGTGTCCATTATGGCGCGTCTCTACAAGCTAGAATATGTGGTTTTGAGACAGTTTTGGGACATGTCAAAATTTGACCTTTTTCGCCATACTATACTATTGCCTTTGTCGCCTTTTTCGCCATTTTTGTCAACATGCTAAATTAGCGAGTTTTTGGACTTTTTTGGCCTCTATTTCCACTTTGTCCATTATGGCGCGTCTCTACAAGCAAGAATATGTGGTTTTGAGACATTTTTGGGACGTGTCAAAATTTGACCTTTTCGCCATACTATACTATTGCCTTGTTCGCCATTTTTGTCAACATGCTAAATTAGCGAGTTTTGGACTTTTTTGGCCTCTATTTCCACTGTGTCCACTATGGCGCGTCTCTACAAGCAAGAATATGTGGTTTTGAGACATTTTTGGGACATGTCAAAATTTGACCTTTTTCGCCATACTATACTCTTGACTTGCTCGCCATTTTTGTCAACATGCTAAATTAGCGAGTTTTTTGACTTTTTTGGCCTCTATTTCCACTTTGTCCATTATGGCACGTCTCTACAAGCTAGAATATGTGGTTTTGAGACAGTTTTGGGACGTGTCAAAATTTGACCTTTTTTGCCATACTATACTATTGCCTTGTTCGCCATTTTTGTCAACATGCTAAATTAGCGAGTTTTTGGACTTTTTTGGCCTCTATTTCCACTTTGTCCATTATGGCGCGTCTCTACAAGCTAGAATATGTGGTTTTGAGACAGTTTTGGGACTTGTCAAAATTTGACCTTTTTCGCCATACTATACTATTGCCTTTGTCGCCTTTTTCGCCATTTTTGTCAACATGCTAAATTAGCGAGTTTTTGGACTTTTTTGGCCTCTATTTCCACTTTGTCCATTATGGCGCGTCTCTACAAGCTAGAATATGTGGTTTTGAGACATTTTTGGGACATGTCAAAATTTGACCTTTTTCGCCATACTATACTATTGCCTTGCTCACCTTTTTCGCCATTTTTGTCAACATGCTAAATTAGCGAGTTTTTGGACTTTTTTGGCCTCTATTTCCACTTTGTCCATTATGGCGCGTCTCTACAAGCTAGAATATGTGGTTTTGAGACAGTTTTGGGACATGTCAAAATTTGACCTTTTTCGCCATACTATACTATTGCCTTTGTCGCCTTTTTCGCCATTTTTGTCAACATGCTAAATTAGCGAGTTTTTGGACTTTTTTGGCCTCTATTTCCACTGTGTCCATTATGGCGCGTCTCTACAAGCAAGAATATGTGGTTTTGAGACATTTTTGGGACGTGTCAAAATTTGACCTTTTTCGCCATACTATACTATTGCCTTTGTCGCCTTTTTCGCCATTTTTGTCAACATGCTAAATTAGCGAGTTTTTGGACTTTTTTGGCCTCTATTTCCACTGTGTCCATTATGGCGCGTCTCTACAAGCTAGAATATGTGGTTTTGAGACATTTTTGGGACGTGTCAAAATTTGACCTTTTTCGCCATACTATACTATTGCCTTGCTCGCCATTTTTGTCAACATGCTAAATTAGCGAGTTTTTGGACTTTTTTGGCCTCTATTTCCACTGTGTCCACTATGGCGCGTCTCTACAAGCTAGAATATGTGGTTTTGAGACATTTTTGGACGTGTCAAAATTTGACCTTTTCGCCATACTATACTATTGCCTTGTTCGCCATTTTTGTCAACATGCTAAATTAGCGAGTTTTTGGACTTTTTGGCCTCTATTTCCACTTTGTCCACTTATGGCGTCTCTACAAGCTAGAATATGTGGTTTTGAGACATTTTTGGGACTTGTCAAAGTTTGACCTTTTTCGCTATACTATACTATTGCCTTGCTCGCCATTTTTGTCAACATGCTAAATTAGCGAGTTTTTGGACTTTTTTGGCCTCTATTTCCACTTTGTCCATTATGGCGCGTCTCTACAAGCTAGAATATGTGGTTTTGAGACATTTTTGGGACGTGTCAAAATTTGACCTTTTTCGCCATACTATACTATTGCCTTGTTCGCCATTTTTGTCAACATGCTAAATTAGCGGGTTTTGGACTTTTGGCCTCTATTTCCACTTTGTCCATTATGTCGCGTCTCTACAAGCTAGAATATGTGGTTTTGAGACAATTTTGGGACTTGTCAAAATTTGACCTTTTTCGCCATACTATACTATTGCGTTTGTCGCCTTTTTTCGCCATTTTGTCAACATGCTAAATTAGCGAGTTTTTGGACTTTTTTGGCCTCTATTTCCACTTTGTCCATTATGGCGCGTCTCTACAAGCTAGAATATGTGGTTTTGAGACATTTTTGGGACGTGTCAAAATTTGACCTTTTTCGCCATACTATACTATTGCCTTTGTCGCCTTTTTCGCCATTTTTGTCAACATGCTAAATTAGCGGGTTTTGGACTTTTTGGCCTCTATTTCCACTGTGTCCACTATGGCGTCTCTACAATCTATAATATGTGGTTTTCAGACAATTTTGGGACTTGTCAAAATTTGACCTTTTTCGCCATACTATACTATTGCCTTTGTCGCCTTTTTCGCCATTTTTGTCAACATGCTAAATTAGCGAGTTTTTGGACTTTTTTGGCCTCTATTTCCACTTTGTCCATTATGGCGCGTCTCTACAAGCTAGAATATGTGGTTTTGAGACAGTTTTGGGACGTGTCAAAATTTGACCTTTTTGGCCATACTATACTATTGCCTTGATCGCCATTTTGTCAACATGCTAAATTAGCGAGTTTTGGACTTTTTGGCCTCTATTTCCACTTTGTCCATTATGGCGCGTCTCTACAAGCTAGAATATGTGGTTTTGAGACATTTTTGGGACTTGTCAAAATTTGACCTTTTTCGCCATACTATACTATTGCCTTTGTCGCCTTTTTCGCCATTTTTGTCAACATGCTAAATTAGCGAGTTTTTGGACTTTTTTGGCCTCTATTTCCACTTTGTCCATTATGGCGCGTCTCTACAAGCTAGAATATGTGGTTTTGAGACAGTTTTGGGACATGTCAAAATTTGACCTTTTTCGCCATACTATACTATTGCCTTTGTCGCCTTTTTCGCCATTTTTGTCAACATGCTAAATTAGCGAGTTTTGGACTTTTTGGCCTCTATTTCCACTTTGTCCATTATGGCGGCGTCTCTACAAGCTAGAATATGTGGTTTTGCGACAGTTTTGGGACGTGTCAAAATTTGACCTTTTTCGCCATACTATACTATTGCCTTGTTCGCCATTTTTGTCAACATGCTAAATTAGCGAGTTTTTGGACTTTTTTGGCCTCTATTTCCACTTTGTCCACTATGGCGCGTCTCTACAAGCTAGAATATGTGGTTTTGAGACATTTTTGGGACGTGTCAAAATTTGACCTTTTTCGCCATACTATACTATTGCCTTGCTCGCCTTTTTCGCCATTTTGTCAACATGCTAAATTAGCGGGATTTTGGACTTTTTTGGCCTCTATTTCCACTTTGTCCACTATGGCGCGTCTCTACAAGCAAGAATATGTGGTTTTGAGACATTTTTGGGACGTGTCAAAATTTGACCTTTTTCGCCATACTATACTATTGCCTTGCTCGCCATTTTTTTCAACATGCTAAATTAGCAAGTTGTTGGACTTTTTTGGCCTCTATTTCCACTTTGTCCATTATGGCGCGTCTCTACAAGCAAGAATATGTGGTTTTGAGACATTTTTGGGACGTGTCAAAATTTGACCTTTTTCGCCATACTATACTATTGCCTTGCTCACCTTTTTCGCCATTTTTGTCAACATGCTAAATTAGCGAGTTTTTGGACTTTTTTGGCCTCTATTTCCACTTTGTCCATTATGGCACGTCTCTACAAGCTAGAATATGTGGTTTTGAGACAGTTTTGGGACGTGTCAAAATTTGACCTTTTTGCCATACTATACTATTGCCTTGTTCGCCATTTTTGTCAACATGCTAAATTAGCGAGTTTTTGGACTTTTTTGGCCTCTATTTCCACTTTGTCCATTATGGCGCGTCTCTACAAGCTAGAATATGTGGTTTTGAGACAGTTTTGGGACGTGTCAAAATTTGACCTTTTGCCATACTATACTATTGCCTTTGTTCGCCATTTTTGTCAACATGCTAAATTAGCGAGTTTTTGGACTTTTTGGCCTCTATTTCCACTTTGTCCATTATGGCGGCGTCTCTACAAGCACGAATATGTGGTTTTGAGACATTTTTGGGACGTGTCAAAATTTGACCTTTTTCGCCATACCATACTATTGCCTTGTTCGCCATTTTTGTCAACATGCTAAATTAGCGGGTTTTTGGACTTTTTTGGCCTCTATTTCCACTTTGTCCACTATGGCGCGTCTCTACAAGCAAGAATATGTGGTTTTGAGACATTTTTGGGACGTGTCAAAATTTGACCTTTTTCGCCATACTATACTATTGCCTTGTTCGCCATTTTTGTCAACATGCTAAATTAGCGAGTTTTTGGACTTTTTTGGCCTCTATTTCCACTTTGTCCACTATGGCGCGTCTCTACAAGCTAGAATATGTGGTTTTGAGACATTTTTGGGACGTGTCAAAATTTGACCTTTTTCGCCATACTATACTATTGCCTTGTTCGCCATTTTTGTCAACATGCTAAATTAGCGGGGTTTTGGTCTTTTTGGCCTCTATTTCCACTTTGTCCATTATGGCGTCTCTACAAGCAAGAATATGTGGTTTTGAGACATTTTTGGGACATGTCAAAATTTGACCTTTTCGCCATACTATACTATTGCCTTGTTCGCCATTTTGTCAACATGCTAAATTAGCGAGTTTTTGGACTTTTGGCCTCTATTTCCACTTTGTCCATTATGGCACGTCTCTACAAGCTAGAATATGTGGTTTTGAGACATTTTGGGACATGTCAAAATTTGACCTTTTGCCATACTATACTATTGCCTTGTTCGCCATTTTTGTCAACATGCTAAATTAAGCGAGTTTTGGACTTTTTGGCCTCTATTTCCACTTTGTCCATTATGGCACGTCTCTACAAGCTAGAATATGTGGTTTTCAGACAGTTTTGGGACGTGTCAAAATTTGACCTTTTTCGCCATACTATACTATTGCCTTTGTCGCCTTTTTCGCCATTTTTGTCAACATGCTAAATTAGCGAGTTTTTGGACTTTTTTGGCCTCTATTTCCACTTTGTCCATTATGGCGCGTCTCTACAAGCTA
This sequence comes from Plectropomus leopardus, assembly GCF_026936395.1. Classification (NCBI taxonomy): domain Eukaryota; kingdom Metazoa; phylum Chordata; class Actinopteri; order Perciformes; family Serranidae; genus Plectropomus; species Plectropomus leopardus. The sequence goes on along the minus strand of NW_028274748.1, from coordinate 7,727 downwards.
GAATATGTGGTTTTGAGACATTTTTGGGACTTGTCAAAATTTGACCTTTTTCGCCATACTATACTATTGCCTTGTTCGCCATTTTTGTCAACATGCTAAATTAGCGAGTTTTTGGACTTTTTTGGCCTCTATTTCCACTGTGTCCACTATGGCGCGTCTCTACAAGCTAGAATATGTGGTTTTGAGACATTTTTGGGACGTGTCAAAATTTGACCTTTTTCGCCATACTATACTATTGCCTTGTTCGCCATTTTTGTCAACATGCTAAATTAGCGAGGTTTTGGACTTTTTTGGCCTCTATTTCCACTTTGTCCATTATGGCGCGTCTCTACAAGCTAGAATATGTGGTTTTGAGACATTTTTGGGACGTGTCAAAATTTGACCTTTTTGGCCATACTATACTATTGCCTTTGTCACCTTGTTCGCCATTTTTGTCAATATGCTAAATTAGCGAGTTTTGGACTTTTGGCCTCTATTTCCACTTTGTCCATTATGGCGCGTCTCTACAAGCTAGAATATGTGGTTTTGAGACATTTTTGGGACGTGTCAAAATTTGACCTTTTTCGCCATACTATACTATTGCCTTTGTCGCCTTTTTCGCCATTTTTGTCAACATGCTAAATTAGCGAGTTTTTGGACTTTTTTGGCCTCTATTTCCACTGTGTCCACTATGGCGCGTCTCTACAAGCTAGAATATGTGGTTTTGAGACATTTTTGGGACTTGTCAAAATTTGACCTTTTTCGCCATACTATACTATTGCCTTGTTCGCCATTTTTGTCAACATGCTAAATTAGCGAGTTTTTGGACTTTTTTGGCCTCTATTTCCACTGTGTCCACTATGGCGCGTCTCTACAAGCTAGAATATGTGGTTTTGAGACATTTTTGGGACGTGTCAAAATTTGACCTTTTTCGCCATACTATACTATTGCCTTGCTCGCCTTTTTCGCCATTTTTGTCAACATGCTAAATTAGCGGGTTTTTGGACTTTTTTGGCCTCTATTTCCACTGTGTCCATTATGGCGCGTCTCTACAAGCTAGAATATGTGGTTTTGAGACATTTTTGGGACGTGTCAAAATTTGACCTTTTTCGCCATACTATACTATTGCCTTGTTCGCCATTTTTGTCAACATGCTAAATTAGCGAGTTTTTGGACTTTTTTGGCCTCTATTTCCACTGTGTCCACTATGGCGCGTCTCTACAAGCTAGAATATGTGGTTTTGAGACATTTTTGGGACGTGTCAAAATTTGACCTTTTTCGCCATACTATACTATTGCCTTGTTCGCCATTTTTGTCAACATGCTAAATTAGCGAGTTTTTGGACTTTTTTGGCCTCTATTTCCACTTTGTCCATTATGGCGCGTCTCTACAAGCTAGAATATGTGGTTTTGAGACATTTTTGGGACGTGTCAAAATTTGACCTTTTTCGCCATACTATACTATTGCCTTTGTCGCCTTTTTCGCCATTTTTGTCAACATGCTAAATTAGCGAGTTTTTGGACTTTTTTGGCCTCTATTTCCACTGTGTCCATTATGGCGCGTCTCTACAAGCTAGAATATGTGGTTTTGAGACATTTTTGGGACGTGTCAATATTTGACCTTTTTAGACATACTATACTATTGCCTTGCTTGCCATTTTTGTCAACATGCTAAATTAGCGAGTTTTTGGACTTTTTTGGCCTCTATTTCCACTTTGTCCACTATGGCGCGTCTCTACAAGCTAGAATATGTGGTTTTGAGACAGTTTTGGGACGTGTCAAAATTTGACCTTTTTCGCCATACTATACTATTGCCTTGTTCGCCATTTTTGTCAACATGCTAAATTAGCGAGTTTTTGGACTTTTTTGGCCTCTATTTCCACTTTGTCCATTATGGCGCGTCTCTACAAGCTAGAATATGTGGTTTTGAGACATTTTTGGGACGTGTCAAAATTTGACCTTTTTCGCCATACTATACTATTGCCTTGCTCGCCTTTTTCGCCATTTTTGTCAACATGTTAAATTAGCGAGTTTTTGGACTTTTTTGGCCTCTATTTCCACTGTGTCCACTATGGCGCGTCTCTACAAGCTAGAATATGTGGTTTTGAGACATTTTTGGGACGTGTCAAAATTTGACCTTTTTCGCCATACTATACTATTGCCTTGCTCGCCTTTTTCGCCATTTTTGTCAACATGTTAAATTAGCGAGTTTTGGACTTTTTGGCCTCTATTTCCACTGTGTCCACTATGGCGCGTCTCTACAAGCTAGAATATGTGGTTTTGAGACATTTTTGGGACGTGTCAAAATTTGACCTTTTTCGCCATACTATACTATTGCCTTGTTCGCCATTTTTGTCAACATGCTAAATTAGCGGGATTTTGGACTTTTTTGGCCTCTATTTCCACTTTGTCCACTACGGCGCGTCTCTACAAGCTAGAATATGTGGTTTTGAGACAGTTTTGGGACATGTCAAAATTTGACCTTTTTCGCCATACTATACTATTGCCTTTGTCGCCTTTTTCGCCATTTTTGTCAACATGCTAAATTAGCGGGTTTTTGGACTTTTTGGCCTCTATTTCCACTTTGTCCACTACGGCGCGTCTCTACAAGCTAGAATATGCGGTTTTGAGACAGTTTTGGGACATGTCAAAATTTGACCTTTTTCGCCATACTATACTATTGCCTTTGTCACCTTGTTCGCCATTTTTGTCAATATGCTAAATTAGCGGGATTTTGGACTTTTTTGGCCTCTATTTCCACTGTGTCCACTATGGCGCGTCTCTACAAGCTAGAATATGTGGTTTTGAGACATTTTTGGGACATGTCAAAATTTGACCTTTTTCGCCATACTATACTATTGCCTTGCTCGCCATTTTTGTCAACATGCTAAATTAGCGAGTTTTTGGACTTTTTTGGCCTCTATTTCCACTGTGTCCATTATGGCGCGTCTCTACAAGCTAGAATATGTGGTTTTGAGACAGTTTTGGGACGTGTCAAAATTTGACCTTTTTCGCCATACTATACTATTGCCTTGTTCGCCATTTTTGTCAACATGCTAAATTAGCGAGTTTTTGGACTTTTTTGGCCTCTATTTCCACTGTGTCCACTATGGCGCGTCTCTACAAGCTAGAATATGCGGTTTTGAGACATTTTTGGGACGTGTCAAAATTTGACCTTTTTCGCCATACTATACTATTGCCTTGTTCGCCATTTTTGTCAACATGTTAAATTAGCGAGTTTTTGGACTTTTTTGGCCTCTATTTCCACTGTGTCCACTATGGCGCGTCTCTACAAGCAAGAATATGTGGTTTTGAGACATTTTTGGGACGTGTCAAAATTTGACCTTTTTCGCCATACTATACTATTGCCTTGCTCGCCTTTTTCGCCATTTTTGTCAACATGTTAAATTAGCGAGTTTTTGGACTTTTTTGGCCTCTATTTCCACTGTGTCCACTATGGCGCGTCTCTACAAGCTAGAATATGTGGTTTTGAGACATTTTTGGGACGTGTCAAAATTTGACCTTTTTCGCCATACTATACTATTGCCTTTGTCGCCTTTTTCGCCATTTTTGTCAACATGTTAAATTAGCGAGTTTTTGGACTTTTTTGGCCTCTATTTCCACTGTGTCCACTATGGCGCGTCTCTACAAGCTAGAATATGCGGTTTTGAGACATTTTTGGGACGTGTCAAAATTTGACCTTTTTCGCCATACTATACTATTGCCTTGTTCGCCATTTTTGTCAACATGCTAAATTAGCGGGTTTTTGTAGTTTTTTGGCCTCTATTTCCACTGTGTCCACTATGGCGCGTCTCTACAAGCTAGAATATGCGGTTTTGAGACATTTTTGGGACGTGTCAAAATTTGACCTTTTTCGCCATACTATACTATTGCCTTGTTCGCCATTTTTGTCAACATGTTAAATTAGCGAGTTTTGGACTTTTTGGCCTCTATTTCCACTGTGTCCACTACGGCGCGTCTCTACAAGCTAGAATATGTGGTTTTGAGACATTTTTGGGACGTGTCAAAATTTGACCTTTTTCGCCATACTATACTATTGCCTTGTTCGCCATTTTTGTCAACATGCTAAATTAGCGAGTTTTTGGACTTTTTTGGCCTCTATTTCCACTTTGTCCATTATGGCGCGTCTCTACAAGCTAGAATATGTGGTTTTCCGACATTTTTGGGACTTGTCAAAATTTGACCTTTTTCGCCATACTATACTATTGCCTTTGTCGCCTTGTTCGCCATTTTTGTCAATATGCTAAATTAGCGGGATTTTGGACTTTTTTGGCCTCTATTTCCACTTTGTCCACTACGGCGCGTCTCTACAAGCTAGAATATGTGGTTTTGAGACATTTTTGGGACGTGTCAAAATTTTACCTTTTTCGCCATACTATACTATTGCCTTGTTCGCCATTTTTGTCAACATGCTAAATTAGCGGGTTTTTGTAGTTTTTTGGCCTCTATTTCCACTGTGTCCACTATGGCGCGTCTCTACAAGCTAGAATATGCGGTTTTGAGACATTTTTGGGACGTGTCAAAATTTGACCTTTTTCGCCATACTATACTATTGCCTTGTTCGCCATTTTTGTCAACATGCTAAATTAGCCAGTTTTGGACTTTTTGGCCTCTATTTCCACTTTGTCCATTATGGCGCGTCTCTACAAGCTAGAATATGCGGTTTTGAGACATTTTTGGGACGTGTCAAAATTTGACCTTTTTCGCCATACTATTGCCTTTGTCGCCTTTTTCGCCATTTTTGTCAACATGTTAAATTAGCGAGTTTTTGGACTTTTTTGGCCTCTATTTCCACTGTGTCCACAATGGCGCGTCTCTACAAGCTAGAATATGCGGTTTTGAGACATTTTTGGGACGTGTCAAAATTTGACCTTTTTCGCCATACTATACTATTGCCTTGTTCGCCATTTTTGTCAACATGCTAAATTAGCGAGTTTTTGGACTTTTTTGGCCTCTATTTCCACTGTGTCCACTATGGCGCGTCTCTACAAGCACGAATATGTGGTTTTGAGACATTTTTGGGACGTGTCAAAATTTGACCTTTTTGGCCATACTATACTATTGCCTTGTTCGCCATTTTTGTCAACATGCTAAATTAGCGAGTTTTTGGACTTTTTTGGCCTCTATTTCCACTTTGTCCATTATGGCGCGTCTCTACAAGCTAGAATATGTGGTTTTGAGACATTTTTGGGACGTGTCAAAATTTGACCTTTTTCGCCATACTATACTATTGCCTTGCTCGCCTTTTTCGCCATTTTTGTCAACATGTTAAATTAGCGAGTTTTTGGACTTTTTTGGCCTCTATTTCCACTGTGTCCACTATGGCGCGTCTCTACAAGCTAGAATATGCGGTTTTGAGACATTTTTGGGACGTGTCAAAATTTGACCTTTTTGCCATACTATACTATTGCCTTGTTTGCCATTTTTGTCAACATGCTAAATTAGCGAGTTTTTGGACTTTTTTGGCCTCTATTTCCACTTTGTCCATTATGGCGCGTCTCTACAAGCTAGAATATGTGGTTTTGAGACAGTTTTGGGACGTGTCAAAATTTGACCTTTTTCGCCATACTATACTATTGCCTTTGTCGCCTTTTTCGCCATTTTTGTCAACATGCTAAATTAGCGAGTTTTTGGACTTTTTTGGCCTCTATTTCCACTTTGTCCATTATGGCGCGTCTCTACAAGCTAGAATATGTGGTTTTCCGACATTTTTGGGACGTGTCAAAATTTTACCTTTTTCGCCATACTATACTATTGCCTTGTTCGCCATTTTTGTCAACATGCTAAATTAGCGAGTTTTTGGACTTTTTTGGCCTCTATTTCCACTGTGTCCACTATGGCGCGTCTCTACAAGCAAGAATATGTGGTTTTGAGACATTTTTGGGACGTGTCAAAATTTGACCTTTTTCGCCATACTATACTATTGCCTTGCTCGCCTTTTTCGCCATTTTTGTCAACATGTTAAATTAGCGAGTTTTTGGACTTTTTTGGCCTCTATTTCCACTGTGTCCACTATGGCGCGTCTCTACAAGTTAGAATATGTGGTTTTGAGACATTTTTGGGACGTGTCAAAATTTGACCTTTTTCGCCATACTATACTATTGCCTTGTTCGCCATTTTTGTCAACATGCTAAATTAGCGAGTTTTTGGACTTTTTTGGCCTCTATTTCCACTTTGTCCATTATGGCGCGTCTCTACAAGTTATATCGTTTTCCGACATTTTTGGGACTTGTCAAAATTTGACCTTTTTCGCCATACTATACTATTGCCTTTGTCGCCTTTTTCGCCATTTTTCCCAACACGCTAAATTAGCGGGTTTTTGTAGTTTTTTGGCCTCTATTTCCACTTTGTCCACTATGGCGCGTCTCTACAAGCTAGAATATGTCTATATACTATACTATTGCCTTTTTCTTCGTTTTTTTCAACATGTTAATTTAGCTGTTTTTGGACTTTGTTGGCCTCTACTTGCGTGACACTTTAGCATGTTAAAATATGCCATAGTATAGCATGTGGAAAAGTGGTCCAAAAAAATCAACATTTTCGGGGTCAAAAAACTCGCATGTGAAAAAGTGGTTTTAAAATTTCCAATTTTTTATGTTGAAAAACATCATAGTAAATAAACATCATAGTAAATAAACATCATAGTCGAAAAACGATGGTCCGAAAAGTCTGTTTTTCATCACAAAAAATGCCATCGTAAATGCATTTGCAAAATTTCATAACCTATGAAAATGAAAAGTTAGAACTCACCATGTCAGAAGCCTCCAGACGTCTTCGTGTGTCTCCAGACGTCTTCGTGTGTCTCCACATGTCTGACAAAAGTCGTCCTGTATATTCAGTTTCCTGCGTCTGGCGGTCGGGAGAGATGCAGTGATTGGAGGAGAGAGCTGTCAGTCATCCTCACGCCTGAAGCCGATTGGTTCGTGTCGTTAACTTCAGTCTGTTTTCTCACAGAACGACAGCAACCCGTCAGGAGGAGGAGGACCCGTCAAAATCACAGAGTCTCGCTCCAAAAAGAGCTTCTTCAGGTGCTCCCTGCTGTAGCCGCTCCTCCTGCCGCTCCTGCCGCTCCTCCGTCCTGCAGGAGGACACACCTGTGGAGAGACGGGAGAACGTCTTCATCAGAACCTTCCAGAACTTGTTTCTTTTCCATCAGCTCCTCTCTTCTTCTTCTGTTGTTAACTCTGCCGTCACCTCAGTAGGTGAGGAGGACTCTGACGATGTGAAGATGAAGACGAGGGTTTTACTTTTTTTCTTTCATTATTAATTTAATGTATTATTATTATAATGAATGTTATTTTGACCAAAGCTGGTCTGAAGTGTCGAAGTCTCAGAAATAAAAGTTCAGTCAGATGTATTGATGATTTCAGTTTGTTGCTGACTTCATTTGACTGGATGCCGTTTTGTTTTGAGTGTTTGTGGTTTCTCTGTGCAGATCAAATTATTTTCTTATTATTATTTATCACTAATTATTTTTCGATGCAACAGCAAAAAAAAGAGGCGAATCTCATATTTATCATGTCAGAGCATTTTTAAGATTTCTGAAAGATCAGTTTAGTACATTTTTATACCAGTAAAGAGCTTATTTACACATGAAGGAATTTAAGGCCTTTAAGGATTTTTAGGATCTGTGGGAGCTCTGCAGACAGGTCTGGGAAACAAAGTTCCAGGACTTTTCCAGGTTTTTCATGATCGCATGAACCCGAGCAAAGACGAGTCAGACTCCAC